>NC_135808.1:4025563-4203063 GCF_964213995.1 Mustelus asterias | reverse complement strand
CACAAATGAATACAAAAAAATCTTCTATCTTGACCTGATCTGGCCTACACGTGACTCCACACACTTGCATATGGTTGCCTCTTAAATGCCCTTTGAACTGCCACTCAGTTCAAGGGCAATTTGGGTTGGGCGTTAAATGCCAACCAATCTGCACTCTCTTCCCGTGCAATACAAATTGTTGTTTCTTTACTGATGAGTGCAAGACAAAAACAATCAATGCCCAAATATCAGGATATTGATGGAGTTGAGTGAAGAATGATAGAAACTTACTCCATTGAGCCACTGGCTGACCAGTATCCAGAATTATACTGTGACTGTTGACATATAAAAATTGAACGGAAAAGTGCTGACGTAGCGATTTTACAGCGGCGATCAGAAATGGATGGCACACCGACAGATTTTCTTTCTTACTTATTGCTGCCATGAATTTAAAAATCTTGTTCATGAAGAAAAGCTGTGCCATGAAGGAGAAGGTCTGTTTGTAACATCAAGTGTGTTGAGTGAGTTTTATTCATACTTTTCAATCTCTGTTTCCTTCTAGAGCAATGGAGACCTCTCGTTCAGTCAGGTATGTTCCCCAGTCTGAATGCACATAGAATCCCTACAGTGCAGAAGGAGGCCATTCAGCCCATCAAGTCTGCACCAACAACAATCCCATCCAGGCCCTATCCCCGTAACCCCACATGTTTACCCTGCTACTCCCCCTGACACTAAGGGGCAATTTAGCATGGCCAATCCACCTAACTGGCACATCTTTGGAGTGTGAGAGGAAACTGGAGCCGCCGGAGGAAACCCATGCAGACATGGGGAGAATGTGCAAACTCCACACGGATAGTGACCTGAGGCTGGAATTGAACCTGGGTCCCTGACGCTGTGAGGCAGCAGTGCTAACCACTGTGCTGCCTTAGGGCTGTTCACTTGTTGGCATTTGTGTATTACACTGAGCCAAAGAGAACAGGAAGGTGTCGAGACCAAACATTGTCAGAGCATTGTGTACGTGTACTTACGTACATGCGTGTGTGTGTATACACACATGGATATACACGCATGTGTTGGAACTGAATCATTGGAGTTTGGTGTGAGAATGAAGCTTACAAACATCATGGTGTGATAGGTGATCCAGCCTGAACCACATCCTTTCAGACCAGCACTCTGACCTCTGGTATTGGGGAAGTTATGTCCTCAGTGGCTCTCAGAGTCCCGGGACACAAGCCTTCTTACCTTATCAAGGGGTAGCCTCCTCCAAATCATGGTTCCCACCCTCGGGTCCTTGGTTCGCTAAACTGGGATGTACTTTAGCTATTACCCCGTGTTAGAGTATTAAAGGTTACTAATCTTCTGTCTGCTGTGTTTTTTGTTGGTAGAGTGGAAGAGGATAAAGAGTTATGCAGGTAAGACACTCACACAGCAGTCTGTACATCTCGCACGGGACTGTCCAAACTGCAATCCGGGCACCTGTTGGGGGGGCAGGGCGGTTAACACAATGCAACAACTTGACGTTCACTTTTACTGACTCCAGATATTTATTTTTGATTGAATTCAAATTCTCAAACTGCCCTGGTGGGGCTCGGACTTGTCTTCTCTGGATTGTGATGCAGTAACAGAACCACTCTATGGCCATATTTACACAGCAGTCTTCAGAATTCCCAACGCATTTCACAGCCAAAGGATTGCGATTGATGGAGGCAAATGGATCAACCAGTCTGTGGGGAGGTGGTAGTGTCCTGGTGTTGTCACAGGACCAGTAACGCGGAGACCCAGGTTAATGCTGTTGGGGACACAGGTTCAAATCTCACTACATTCTTGTCTCTGTGTTAACTTCATGCTGTGGAGATGCCGGCGTTGGACTGGGGTAAGCACAGTAAGAATTCTCACAACACCAGGTTAAAGTCCAACAGGTTTATTTAGTAGCCCCTTCATCAGGTGAGTGAAGAGTTGGGTTAACACACGACAACGCAGAGTCGCTGAGCAGAAACCGATAGCCAAGTTCCGCACACATGAGGACGGCCTCAACTGGGATCTTGGGTTCATGTCACAATGTCTGTAACCCCCACGACTTGCCTGGGCTTGCAAAATCTCACTAACTGTCCTGGCTGGAGACAATACACAGCTCTTTAACCTGTGCTTAACCCTCTCTCCATTCGCATTGTCTGTACCTGTAAAGACTTGATTATTTGTTAAGACTCGCGTTCCAACATTATCTTGCAATTGAGTCTGTACCTGTATGTCCCCTGTTTGTGAACCCAGCTCTTCACTCACCTGATGAAGGGGCAGTGCTCTGAAAGCTCATGCTACCAAATAAACCTATTGGACTTTAACCTGGTGTTGTGAGACTTCTTACTGTGTTAATTTCATCGATTGTTGTAAAAACCCATCTGGTTCACTGATGTCCTTTAGGGAAGGATGTCTGGCCTACAAGTGACACCAGAGCCACAGCAATGTGGTTGACTCTTAACTACCCAATTGCCCAGCAAGCCATCCAGTTGAAGGAAATGAATGCTGGCCTTGCCAGCGACATTCACATCCCATGAAAGAATAAGGAAAAACATCACAGTAAACAGTGGAGGTTTCAGATTAGGATGAATCAGAGCATCAGGTAGAATCCGGGCTTGGTTTTAGTACCTCACTTTAGCAGTGTGGCATTGGGAAGGTCAGCCTGGATTTTTGTGCTAAGGTGGGACTCGAACCCACAAACCTCTGACCCACTGTGTCTGGGTTTCCTCACAATGTGCAGCATCCGGATTGGCACATGCCATCTCTAATCTGCTCCTGCCCTGGCTCATTGATTGGAAGATTTGGGCAGAATGTGGGTCCAGAGAGCAGGAAAATGGGAGGTGGCCTCATTGAAAGATGTAAGGTTTTTGGGAGGCTCGAGAGGGTGGGTGCTGCATTGATTTGTCCTCTGGCTGGACAACCTAGGCCGAGGGGTCAATGTCTGAGAATGATGTTGGCCAGTTCATACAGAGATGAGGAGAAATTCCTTCATCAAGAATTTTTGGAGTTCTCTGTACTGGAGAACGATGGACACTCAATTGTTGAGGATATTTCAGACAGAAATTGAATTTTTTTTAGGTATTAAGGAAATTAAGAGATATGGAAATAGTGCAGGGAGGTGGAGATCAGGGAGAAAGTCAGCCATGGTTGTATTGAATGGCTCCAGGGGTTTGTATGGTCCACTCCATCGCCTAATGCTCATACTCTTGTCTTTGCTAGCTGCTGTGAAGATAGACCCCAGGACGGCCAACGCGAGTCTGACCGTCTCCCCGGATGGGCAGACTGTGAAAGGCGGAGAGACACTGCAGGTCCCTGACAATCCAGAGCGGTTCGACTCTGTCCCGTACGTGCTGGGCGAGGGTGGTTTCACAGAGGGCACACACTACTGGGTGGTGCAGGTGGCGAACAAGGCCTACTGGGATGTGGGCGTCGCCAACGGGTCGGTCCAGCGGAAGGGCATGCCCAACCTGTGCTTGGACGCTGGCTTCTGGACGTTCGGGCGGGACGGCGAGCCATACGGGATAAGCGATCCGAATCGCTCCCACATCGCTGTGACAGACAAACCTGAGAAGATCGGAGTGTTCCTGGAACTGGAGGCGGGTAGAGTGTCTTTTTACAACGCTGATACCATGTTCCATTTCTACACTTTCAATGCCAACTTCTTGGACAAAGTCTACCCATTCTTTTGGCCTGGCTGGGATGATGCACCCTTATCTGTTTGTCCAGTCAAGAACTAGTTGACCGATGCCTCATTGAACATTAGCCCGGTCAAGGACAAGTTAACCAACTCTTTAATTTGGCCTGTCAGTGACTAGTTAACCAATCCTCTGGAGAGATTTGTACTTGTTATAAAGTACCTTCCAAGTGGTCTTGCAGTGGAAACTTGGGTTTCCCATTGAAGTATTGACCCAAAGCGGGTCTGTGTTCCAGACGCTTTGCTGTGGACAGTTGCTGAGATAAGGAAGCAATAGCGACAAACTGCTCAGATTGTTTGGCCATTAGACGGCTGAAGTGGAATCTCTGGATTGTACTGAAACAAAAATGTCACAACAGAGTCTCTCCATTACCTTCGCAAGCCAAGGAAAACCTCATCAGCTCTTTGGGCAAGGCTCCCAGCCTTGGTCTCCTTGTGTGCCTGTTGGGAATTTTTCATACAAGTGCATCTTATTCCTGAATAATAAGGTTTTTTTTGATGTGTTGTGAAAAAGAGAGAAAGGTAACATTGCAATGAGAACAAGTACATCTTGAGTCGGGTGCCTCGAGATAACTCAATATTTTATATTGTGAAAGAGAGGAGACATCGAAATGTTACCAAGTTGATCTTTCCCTACTGTTATGATGAAATTAAAGTGAGGGACACAAAATGGTTACCTGGCACACAAAATGGGCTCTGGGAAGGGACATTAAGAGGCACTGACTTGGGCACAGACAGTTACACAAAGAGTTAAAACCTGCAGTATCTGACTTGCTGCAGGAAACTGGTCAGACCTGGGGCACTTTAAGACTTGAGATAAAGGGCAGACCCAGAACAATGGGTTTGATGATAAGATCAGCCACTGATGGGGACATAAATACATAAATGTATATATCAAAACCAGTCATTGATAGAGGACATAACTGCATGAATGTATCCATTCTATGGAGACAATGATGTGTTAACTGTCCATGTCCATACCTGTCTGCTTGTAACGATGTGTTAACTGTCGATCTACTCAACTTGTAACGATGTGTTAATGGCTAATGTCCGTACTGCCTATTGTCTCAAAGGTATAAGAGATGATCAACTGCCAGATGATCAACTATAGGCTGGAAAATTGGGCGGAGAGGTGGCAGATGGAATTTAATCCGGATAAATGCGAAGTGATGCATTTTGGAAGAAATAATGTAGGGAGGAGTTATGCAATAAATGGCAGAGTCATCAGGAGTATAGAAACACAGAGGGACCTAGGTGTGCAAGTCCACAAATCCTTGAAGGTGGCAACACAGGTGGAGAAGGTGGTGAAGAAGGCATATGGTATGCTTGCCTTTATAGGACGGGGTATAGAGTATAAAAGCTGGAGTCTGATGATGCAGCTGTATAGAACGCTGGTTAGGCCGCATTTGGAGTACTGCGTCCAGTTCTGGTCGCCGCACTACCAGAAGGACGTGGAGGCATTGGAGAGAGTGCAGAGAAGGTTTACCAGGATGTTGCCTGGTATGGAGGGTCTTAGCTATGAGGAGAGATTGGGTAGACTGGGGTTGTTCTCCTTGGAAAGACGGAGAATGAGGGGAGATCTAATAGAGGTATACAAGATTATGAAGGGTATAGATAGGGTGAACAGTGGGAAGCTTTTTCCCAGGTCGGAGGTGACGATCACGAGGGGTCACGGGCTCAAGCTGAGAGGGGCGAAGTATAACTCAGACATCAGAGGGACGTTTTTTACACAGAGGGTGGTGGGGGCCTGGAATGCGCTGCCAAGTAGGGTGGTGGAGGCAGGCACGCTGACATCGTTTAAGACTTACCTGGATAGTCACATGAGCAGCCTGGGAATGGAGGGATACAAACGATTGGTCTAGTTGGACCAAGGAGCGGCACAGGCTTGGAGGGCCGAAGGGCCTGTTTCCTGTGCTGTACTGTTCTTTGTTCTTTGCCATTGTGTAGTTGAGAAGGTAGCTGCCATGTACTGCGGAGTACCAGTGCTTCTCCCAAAGCTTTGTCCGAAATAAAACTGTTTTGTTGAACCTCCAAGTCTGACTCCGAAGTGGTAAATTTCCCACAACACTACACCCCAGCTATGATTGCAACACTACATTCTGCATTTTCTGGTTTCCTTCTCTATGAATGGTATGCTTTGTCTGTATAGCATGCAAGAAACAATATTTTTCACTGTATACTAATACATGTGACAATAATAAATCAAATCAAGCTTTCTAGTAATAATAAGTGGAGCACTGGCTCTTAACCTGAGCTGTTTGTCATCCAGTCTGTTGTGAAGGATAGGACAGGTTCACTAATTTATCTTGCATTGCTGAATATTAACTAGCAAAGCTGTTTTGTTTTCTACCTGAATTGTTCATTATTTTGAATGCCTCTTTGAATTATTCCACCAATCTCCTCTGCTTGATTCAGGACAATATTCCTTTTCTCGAATTGCTCCAGTCCGGAATCCTGGCACTGTTAATCTCCCCTGCAGGAGTTTGATGCAGTGCCCAGAACCGGCCCAAATACTCCCGCTCGAACCTAACCAATCATTCCTAAAGGTTTATGATTAACTCCTTGTCTTTGTGTCCTCAATGCCTTTTTTATACAACTTTCCTGGAATACTGCCTCCAAAACTTTATGTCTCTGTTACTAAACCCTGGTTAATATTGTACTTTCGTACAAGGTACCATACTTATTGCCCACAAAGTGATAAAACCTAATCATTTTATTACCCTGATTAACTGTTCCTAAGTATGTTATCACAGTGAGAAATATGTAGTTTATATTATCCTATTTACCCTAAGCCCCCTATCACAGTGCATAAGTTGCGATTATTAAAGAGGTGGTAGCAGGACGATAGGGGAGGTGATGGTGTGAGAATGTGTATGAGGTAGATTGAGAAGAGGAAAGGGTTAAAATTGGGATGCGTAACTAGGAATCAGTTGAGGAATAAACTGGTTATGGAAGGGGCCTGAGGCGAGGGTGACAAAGCTCACCGAAACTAATGATCACGTTAAAGAAACTGCTAATAGGTAATTGTGGTTCTGGCTTCGGAGGGATTGGCCTTTTGTTCTTGAAAGTAATCTAATCAGAAACTTTAATAGCCATGTCCTTACGTGGCTATCGCCTTTTGTTCTTGAAAATAATCTAATCAAAATGCAACAATACAGCTACGCCCTTATTGGCTAACAGAAGTATGTGGATGTATCTCCGTCGTGTATAACTGAATCTGGTTTGTAAGCCAGACAGAGACTCACAAACCCATGCTTGATGGTCCAGCGATCTCTCCTCCGGTGCAATAAAGAAGGTTTGCGGAGAAACCTGTGTCTCACCAGTTTTTGATCCAACTTCTGAAAGCGAATTCCACAGGTGCACTGGTATTTTCTCTCGACTAGTAAGTCATTTAGGATTATATTCACTGGAGTTTAGAAGAGTGAGAGGGGATCTCACAGAAACCTATAAGATTCTAACAGGGTTAGACACGGTAAGTTCAGAAAGAATGTTCCCAATGGTGGGGGAGTCCAGAACTCGGGGTCATAATTTGAGGATACGGGGTAAACCTTTTAGAACTGAGGTGAGGAGAAATTTCTTCACCCAGAGGGTGGTGGGTGTGTGGAATTCACTCCCACAGAATGTAGTTGAGGCCAAAACATTTGTGATTTCTAGAAGAAGTTAGATTTAGATCTTGGGGCTAAAGGGATCAAGGGAGATAGGGGGAAAGTCGGATCAGGATTTGAAGATCAGTTATGATCATAATGAATGGCCTGTTTCTATGTTTAACCCATTGTGCAGTGATCCTACACCCAGTCCAAGGCAAAAAGATTCTTGTTCACACATTACCACACTTGGTGTTTCCACATTTCCCGGTTCCATGCAAAGTTTGGAATCATGGCTGTAAATCTAAAGTAATAACTATAAGATTGAGTTGTAATGGTGTTTGAAAAGTTGTTGAATTTCTGATGTTACACTATGTTTAAATAAACACTGGCACCTTAACTGTTGTGAATTAATGGTATTGTCACTGCCCCCCATCGACCAGTCACAGCACAGAATGTTCAGACATCATCACCATTGTGTAACAGTGACTGAAACCATGGCGACGGAATCTTCTACCATCCTCTCGGCTGGAAAGGTAACAATCCCTGGAGCCACGGTGACAGAAATGGGGGCCATTCCAGCCGTACCTGGCCCATCGCACAGGGATGCTCCCGGTCGATATCACTGTCACAGGACTTTACCGACTGAAAATGCAGCCACACTTCCAACAAAATGAGTGTCACTGACATTTGCTGTGAGCTTTGCTGATCTTAGAAGTGAGGAGGGGGGGTGGAGGACAAATCTTTGGACCTCGGGCGGGATTTTCCGGCCTCACTCATCCCGAAACTGCCAAATCCTGCCTGAGGTCAACAAACCTTCCCGGGTCTGCCACTTGCCAGCTCCAATTCCCGTGGCGGGCGTGATGGTAAAATTCCAGCCCTGCTATCCAATTCCGGGTGCAACACTTTATGAAGGTTGTTTAGTTTCATGATGGCATCGGGAGGTACAGTGTTGGGGTTAATCTGGTTTAAATAAAGTCCCAGTGTCCTTCACCACGGGTGAATTACTGGCTGCGTTGTCACTGAAACACCTGAAGAAATCATAGCACAGGTGACTAAAAGCTTGGCTTGTCTGAAAGGAGAGAGGCAACACTAAAATCACCGCTGTGCCTTCCATGAATTTGTGTAAGGCTGAGATGAACAGATGGAGTGAAGGCAGAAGGTCTGTCATGATCTGACTGAGTCACAGAGAAGCTTGTGTGCTGTGATATTACTGCAGCTTCCATTCCTTTCCCTTGTTTAAAATTGCATCTACAGGATGTGGGTGTCATTGTCCATCGCTAATTGCCCCGTGTGGAGGTGCTGGTGAGCTGCCGTCCTGAACCGCTGCAGTCCCTGAGGTGTAGGTACACCCACAGTGCTGTTAGGGAGGGGAGTTCCAGGGTTTTGACCCAGCGACAGTGACGGAATGGCAGTATATTTCCAAGTCAGGATGGTGAGTGACTTGGAGGGGAACCCCAGGTGGTGGTGTTCCCAGGTATCTGCAGCCCTTGTCCTTCTGGATGGCAGTGGTCTTGGGTTTGGAACATGTTGTCTAAGGAGCCTTGGCGAGTTCCTGCAGTGCATCTTGTAGATACTACATGCGGCTGCCACTGTTCATCGGTGGTGGAGGGAGTGGATGTTTGTAGATGGGGTTGCTTTAGCCTGGATGGTTTTAAAGTTTATTTATTAGTGTCACAAGTAAGCTTACATTAACACTGCAATGAAGTTACTGTGAAAATCCCCTAGTCGCTACACTCTAGCGCCTGTTCAGGTACACACTATTTTCTCAGGAGACGAAGGAAATTTGGCATGTCAGCTGCAACTCTCACCAACCTTTACAGGTGCACCATAGAAAGCATTCTTTCTGGTTGTATCACAGCTTGGTATGGCGCCTGCTCTGCCCAAGACTGCAAAAAACTACAAAGGGTCCTGAACAAAGCTCAGTCCATCATGCAAACCAGCCTCCCATCCATTGACTTCCCTACACTTCCCACTGCCTCAGAAAAGCAACCAGCATAATTAAGAACCCCACGCACCCTGGACATTCTCTCTTCCACCTTTTTCCATTGGGAAAAGATACAAAAATTTGAGGTCACGTACCAACCGACTCAAAAACAGCTTCTTCCCTGCTGCCATCAGACTTTTGAATGGACCTACCTCACATTAAGTTGATCTTTCTCTACAACTGTAACTACGTTCTGCATTCTCTCCTTCTCTATGTGCAGTATGCTCTGTCTATACAACGCGCAAGAAACAATACTTTTCACTGTATCCTAATACATCTGACAAATAAATAAAAATCAAATCAACAATTGAGAGAGAATTTAGCATGATTAATGCACCCACCAGCACATCTTTCAGACCGGGAGGAAACCGGAGCACCCGGAGGAAACCCACGCAGACACGGGGAGAATGTGCAAACTCCACACAGACAGTGGCCCAAGCCGAGAATTGAACCTGGGTCCCTGGCGTTATGAGGCAGCAGTGCTAACCAGTGTGCCACCCCGATGGTGTTGAGCTTCTTGAATGTTGTTGGAGCTCTGCCCATCCAGGCAAGTGGAGAATATTCCGTGACATTCCTGACTTTGTGCTTTGTGGACAGGTTTTTTTTCTGGGGTGGAGCAGAGATGGTCAGGAGGTGAGTTACTGGCTGCAGGATTTCTAGCCTTGGTCCTACTTGGTAGCCACAATATTTATATGGCTAGTCCAGTTCAGTTTCTGGTCATGGTAACCCTCAGGATGTTGACGTATGCACTGGATTAAGTGGCCCACATTCACAGTTACCTTTCTGCAATGTTTAGATTCCCGGCATTTGGGAGTGAGGGGGCAGCAGGGTGGGAGAATAGTTTAAAATTTCCAACAAGCGAGATTGCATGTATCCTTTTCACTGAGATCATGCACATTGGAAAAGACAAAGAGAGGAAGAGAGTAGGTCAAATGTTATTGGTGTAAATCAAGCATTCACATATCATTGGTTCAATTCATGTAACATCCTGCCTCCATTTTCCTCTCCTATTGGACGAACCGTCTTGACATTGATCTCGGTAGCCTGATTGGTCAAACGTTATGTCAATCATCTAGTTTTATCAAAAAATGGTCCACTCCCCATTCGTTATTTGGACGTCCCCATCGTTTTCTGCCCTCAAACACTCTGTCCAAGTGAACCAGTGATTTAGCTGTACTTGTATTCTGTATTCACAGCTCACAACATGGCCCCCTTTTACTGAGGGCTGGCCAAACATAGACTGGGTGACTGCTTTCCCAGACACCTCTGTTCTGCGCCTGGTTCTCGCGCTCCCCCCTCTCTCATTATCCACCACCAGCACTGCTCCGATGCACCTCACCATATAAACTCAAAGCACTATATCCCTCATTCGACAGGCTTGTGACAATGATCTAGAATCAATATGGAGTCCAAACAATTTTAGACTGTAAACTCTGTCCGCCATCTTGTTTCGTTCCCCTTTTGCCGGTTTTGTCTGGTTTCTCCATGGTTGTTTGCTTTTGGACCACATTGGTCAAGATTCTTTCAAAATTCTTTTTAGGAGGTGTCTTGACAAATACATGAATAGGATGGGAATAGGGGGATATGGCCCCCGGAAGGGTAGGGGGTTTTAGTTAAGCCAGGCAGCATGGTCGGTGCAGGCTTGGAGGGCCGAAGGGCCTGTTTCTGTGCTGTTTTTTTTTCTCTTTGTTCTTTTATTCTCATACTTCTTTTCAAATTCCTTACCTGCCCCTCCCATCTTCTGTAATCTCCTCTAATCCCACAGTTTTCCGAGGTACCAGAGTTCCACTGGCCTCTCTATGCATCCCGGATTTTTATATCTCTGCAGTTGGTGGCCAGGCTGTCCGTTGCCTAGGCCCCAAGCCCTGGAATTCCCTCCCCAACCTCTCCACCTCGCTTTCCTCCTTTTTAATGCACTCCTTAAAATCTGCTTCATTGAGCTATACCTTGTTTCTTTTGTCAAACTTTGTTTTATAATGCTTCTGTGAAGCATCATGGGATATTTCATGACAATAAAGACATAAGTTGTTGTTGTACATCAGTGTGGATTGTGAGCTCAGGCCTATGGGGACTTGAGCCCACAACCTTCTCACTCTGGGAGTGTTACCAAGAAGTACAGACCCAACCTTTCCTCGTATGGTAGTCCCTCCAAACCTGGAATTACGCTCGTAAATCTCCCTCTACACTGCCTCCAGTGATAATATGGCTGGAATTCACCAGCTGTTCATGCCTGGCCGCCGCTGCCAGCCAGACGGAGAATTTGGCGCTCAGCCAAATCTCCGTTCACTGTAGTGGGACTGGAGAAGCCCAGCTGTGGGGCGAGGTCGGGGAGTCCCAGCCGCAGCCTTGCCCTGTCCTCCCTGCTTCTGGGAAAATGTCCAAAACCATCCTTTTCAGTCCTACCTTTGATTCCCTACTCTCGACTCTTCACCGCCCTCTTCATTGTGCCCATGGCCCCCAGCCCCCTCCTTTGAAGCTGAGAATGAGGCCATTCAGCCCCTCTATTCCAGGCAAGATTAAAGGGTTCCAAGGCACCTTCCACAAGATGGGGAGGTGATTGTCTCGAATTATCGCGCAATTCATTTACCATGTTTTTTAATATTTGTTTTCAGAGTCTAGAGCAATGAAGCGGAGGAGGCAGAAGTGTAAGACACGGAAGAGGCTATCACTGAGGCAAATACCGGTGAAGTTAACCTTTCCGCCATGGTGGTTCCCCCTCAGGGGCTCGCTTGTGAAGCCGCTGCTGCCAGAGAGAGGGGTGCCTGGTGTGAGGGGGGTGCCTGGTGAGAGGGGGGTGCCTGGTGAGAGGGGGGTGCCTGGTGAGAGGGGGGTGCCTGGTGAGAGGGGGGTGCCTGGTGAGAGGGGGGTGCCTGGTGAGAGGGGGGTGCCTGGTGAGAGGGGGGTGCCTGGTGAGAGGGGGGTGCCTGGTGAGAGGGGGGTGCCTGGTGAGAGGGGGGTGCCTGGTGAGAGGGGGGTGCCTGGTGTGAGGGGGGTGCCTGGTGAGAGGGGGGTGCCTGGTGTGAGGGGGGTGCCTGGTGTGAGGGGGGTGCCTGGTGAGAGGGGGGTGCCTGGTGTGAGGGGGGTGCCTGGTGAGAGGGGGGTGCCTGGTGTGAGGCGTTTGGCGAGCAAGGCCCTGCTACCCAGTCGCTGTCTGGAGGTGAGGGGTTCGCGGCTGAAGGTGGAAAGGAGGCTGCGGGACGTCAAAGTCAGGAAGAGGACGCGAAGGAGGAGGCCTGGCAGCAAGGCAGCCCGGAAAATGCCAATGAGGTGCTTCCCCAGAGGTGGCCCGTCAACATTCCCGAGGAAGAGGTCGAGGCTCAGGGACGTCACCCAGGAGCCATCTGTCCCAGCTCGGAGATCCCCAGCCAGTATAAATCTTCTTTATGCGTCTTAATATGGCATTTACTACAGCAGAGCATTATGTGGCATGCCACCCTGTTAATTCTAATTGTTATTGAATTATAAAGAGGAATAAAGGCTTACAATAAATCAAATTGCACAATATTCTGACTGATTTAAGTGTCTCTGCGGGAAACAGGCGTAGGCCCACTTGTTCCTTCGAACTGCTTCCACACAAGATGAGGGATGATCTTCTAGCTTAGCTTTATCTTCCCACATTATCCCCATTTCCCTTAAGTTCCCTGAGCATTTAAAAAGATTTTAAATCAATTTCTGACATGACTATACTCTGACTGGCCAGCCCAACACTCAGAGGTACAGAATTTCAAAGATTCTCAACCTTCTCACTTAAGCCCTCCTCATCTCAGCCCTAAACTGTGGACAGTTTCGGTCCCTTATTAAAGAAAAAATATAGGGTCGGATTCTCTGATCTTGCCCGGAGCTGGGATTCTCCATTCCCGCTGCAGTGAATTCTCCGTTCTCGCTGGCAGATTCAAAAGAGGAGCAAGACATGAACATATTTCTTACGTTTACAAAGGAATATGTCATAAGAACATAAGAAATAGGAGCAGGAGTAGGCCATCTAGCCCCTCGAGCCTGCCCCGCCATTCAATAAGATCATGGCTGATCTGACGTGGATCAGTACCACTTACCCGCCTGATCCCCATAACCCTTAATTCCCTTACCGATCAGGAATCCATCCATCCGCGCTTTAAACATATTCAGCGAGGTAGCCTCCACCACCTCAGTGGGCAGAGAATTCCAGAGATTCACCACCCTCTGGGAGAAGAAGTTCCTCCTCAACTCTGTCTTAAACCGACCCCCCTTTATTTTGAGGCTGTGTCCTCTAGTTTTAACTTCCTTACTAAGTGGAAAGAATCTCTCCGCCTCCACCCTATCCAGCCCCCGCATTATCTTATAAGTCTCCATAAGATCTCCCCTCATCCTTCTAAACTCCAACGAGTACAAACCCAATCTCCTCAGCCTCTCCTCATAATCCAAACCCCTCATCTCCGGTATCAACCTGGTGAACCTTCTCTGCACTCCCTCCAATGCCAATATATCCTTCCTCATATAAGGGGACCAATACTGCACACAGTATTCCAGCTGCGGCCTCACCAATGCCCTGTACAGGTGCATCAAGACATCCCTGCTTTTATATTCTATCCCCTTCGCAATATAGGCCAACATCCCATTTGCCTTCTTGATCACCTGTTGTACCTGCAGACTGGGCTTTTGCGTCTCATGCACAAGGACCCCCAGGTCCCTTTGCACGGTAGCATGTTTTAATTTGTTTCCATTGAGATAGTAATCCCATTTGTTATTATTTCCTCCAAAGTGTATAACCTCGCATTTCTCAACGTTATACTCCATTTGCCATATCCTCGCCCACTCACTCAGCCTGTCCAAATCTCTCTGCAGATCTTCTCCGTCCTCCACACGATTCACTTTTCCACTTATCTTTGTGTCGTCTGCAAACTTCGTTACCCTACACTCCGTCCCCTCCTCCAGATCATCTATATAAATGGTAAATAGTTGCGGCCCGAGTACCGATCCCTGCGGCACGCCACTAGTTACCTTCCTCCAACCGGAAAAACACCCATTTATTCCGACTCTTTGCTTCCTGTCGGATAGCCAGTCCCCAATCCACTTTAACACACTACCCCCAACTCCGTGTGCCCTAATCTTCTTCAGTAGCCTTTTATGGGGCACCTTATCAAACGCCTTTTGGAAATCCAAAAACACCGCATCCACCGGTTCTCCTCCATCAACCGCCCTAGTCACATCTTCATAAAAATCCAACATGTTCGTCAAGCACGACTTTCCCCTCATGAATCCATGCTGCGTCTGATTGATCGAACCATTTCTATCCAGATGCCCTGCTATCTCCTTTTTAATAATGGATTCCAGCATTTTCCCTACTACAGACGTTAAGCTGACCGGCCTATAGTTACCCGCCTTTTGTCTCCTTCCTTTTTTAAACAGCGGCGTAACATTAGCCGTTTTCCAATCAACCGGCACTACCCCAGAATGCAACGAGTTTTGATAAATAATCACTAACGCATCCACTATTACCTCTGACATTTCTTTCAATACCCTGGGATGCATTCCATCCGGACCCGGGGACTTATCCACCTTCAGTCCCATTAGTCTACCCAGCACTGCCTCTCTGGTAACATTAATTGTATTAAGTATTTCTCCTGCTGCCAACCCTCTATCGTTAATATTTGGCAAACTATTTGTGTCCTCCACCGTGAAGACCGACACAAAAAACTTATTTAAAGACTCAGCCATATCCTCATTTCCCACTATTAACTCCCCCCTCTCGTCCTCCAAGGGTCCAACATTCACTCTAGCCACTCTATTCCTTTTTATATATTTATAAAAACTTTTACTATCATTTTTTATATTAATTGCTAGCCTAGCTTCATAGTCTATCCTTCCTTTCTTTATCGCTTGCTTCGTCTCTCTTTGTTGTTTCTTAAACTTTTCCCAATCACTTGTTTCTCCACTATTTTTGGCCACTCTGTACGCAGCTGTTTTTATTTTAATACTCTCCTTTATTTCCTTCGTTATCCACGGCTGGTTCTCCCTTTTCTTACAATCCTTGTTTTTTGCTGGAATATATTTTTGCTGAGAACTGAAAAGGATCTCCTTAAAAATCCTCCACTGTTCCTCAGCTATCCTACCTGCCAGCCTGCTCTCCCAGTCTACCTTAGCCAATTCATCCCTCATCCTATCATATTTCCCTCTGTTCAAACAGAGGACACTGGTTTGGGACCAAACTTTCTCCTCTTCCATCTGAATCAGAAATTCGACCATATTGTGGTCACTAGACCCAAGAGGGTCCTTCACAATAAGATCCTTAATTCTACCTACCTCGTTACACAATACCAGATCCAAAATAGCTCGTTCCCTCGTCGGTTCCGTAACATGCTGTTCAAGGAAACTATCCCGACAGCATTCTAAGAACTCTTCCTCCATTCCACCCTTACCGACTTGAGTCTGCCAGTCAATGTGCATGTTGAAGTCCCCCATGATTATTGCCGTTCCGTTTTTACACGCATCCCTTATCTGCTTGTTTATAGCCCTCCCTACCTCAACATTATTATTTGGGGGCCTATATACCACACCTACTAGTGTCTTTCTCCCTCTACTATTCCTCATCTCTACCCATAATGATTCCATGTTTTGTTCCTCAGAGCCTATGTCATCCCTCAGTACTACCCTGATATTATCTCTTATTAATAGCGCGACCCCACCACCTTTTCCTTCCTGTCTATTCTTCCGAAACGCCTGATACCCCTGGATATTCATCTCCCAGTCCTGGTCACCTTTCAGCCACGTTTCTGTAATGGCCACTAGATCGTACCCACTCGTGCTGATTTGCACCATCAACTCATTTACCTTGTTCCGAATGCTTCGTGCATTCAGGCAAAGTGTCCTTATTCCAGCTTTTATCTGGACCCGCTTTGATGAGTCGCGAACACCCTCTCCCTCTACTCCCTTATCTAAATTACCGCCTTCATTCACTTGCACCCTCTCCTCTACCATTAATTTTGTAATTCCCCTTACCCCTGCATCCTCCACCCCATCAATTAGTTCTTTGATCCTAGTCAACTCTTCTAGCTCCCCTCCCCCCAACCTATCTAGTTTAAATTCTCCCCAGTAACCTTAGCCAATCTACCGGCCAGGATATTGGTCCCCGTGTGATTCAAGTTCCACCCGTTTTTTGTATACAGATCACCCCTGCCCCTAAAGAGGTCCCAATGGTCCAGGAACCTGAATCCCTGCCCCCTGCACCAGTCCCTCAGCCACACATTCATCTTCCACCTCACTCCATTCCTGCCCTCACCTTCCCGTGGCACAGGCAGTAATCCTGAGATTACTACCTTTGCTTTCCTCTTTCTCAGCTGTCTCCCTAATTCCCTGTACTCCCTTTTCATGACCCCTTCTCCCTTCCTACCCACATCAGCGGTACCAATATGTACCGCTACCTCAGGCTCCTCTCCCTCCCACCTCAGGATTTCCGGGACGCGACTAGCGACATCCTGGATCCCGGCCCCAGGGAGGCAGACCACCATGCGAGAATCCCGCCTACCTCCGCAGAAACGCCTGTCTGTCCCCTTCACCATCGAGTCCCCGATTAATACCGCCTTCCTCCTCTTTTCCTTAGCCCTCTGAGTTACAGGGCTGGACTCCACTGCGGAGACACGGCCACTGCTGCTTCCCCCAGGCGGGCTGTCCCCCCCAGCAGTACTCAAGCAGGAGTACTTGTTGTGCAGGGGCAAATCCACTGGGGTGCTCTCAACCACCCTAGCCTTACCCTTCCTGGCCATCACCCACTTGGCCTCCTCCCGTTGCCCTGGTGTGACCACCTGATGATAGCTCTTGTCTATCACCTCCTCATTCTCCCTCATCAGCCTAAGATCCTCGAGCTGCAGTTCCAGCTCCCTAACACGGTCCCTCAGGAACCGCAGCTCGACACACCCCTCACAGATGTGGATGTCCGGGAGGCCAGATGCCTCCAGGACCTCCCACATCCTACACTGGGAACAACACACTGGTTTCACACTCATACTGGACACTTTATGTCAAGTAAGACAGTGAAAAGTTAATAAGAGTGTAAGGAAACAAAAACTCACCCCTGCTCGTCCAAGCCCTGTGAGCCAAAGCCCTGACAGCTCACACAACTTCCCACTCACTCTGCTGCCCGCTACGATGCTGCCCGCTGTATACTTTGGTGCGCTTTTAAACCCTCCAAAAACTTCCCCAGGCCTCTCCTGGCCCGACTTCCGGTTTTGAAAAAAACCTCCGATTTTAAACCCAAAATTAACTGAAAAAATAAATAATTAATTAAAGTCAGAAAACCCACTCTCTTACCCTCAGCCTGCTCCTGGGAACAAATCCCTGATATTAACAACTGATATTAAACCCAAACAACTGAGATTAAACCCAAACAACTGAGATTAAACCCAAACAACTGATATTAAACCCAGAACAACTGAGATTAAACCCAGAACAACTGATATTAAACCCAAACCACTGATATTAAACCCAAACAACTGATATTAAACCCAAACAACTGATATTAAACCCAAACAACTGATATTAAACCCAAACAACGGAGATTAAATCCAAACAACTGAGATTAAACCCAAACAACTGAGATTAAACCCAAACAACTGAGATTAAACCCAAACAACTGAGATTAAACCCAAACAACTGAGATTAAATCCAAACAACTGAGATTAAACCCAAACAACTGAGATTAAATCCAAACAACTGAGATTAAATCCAAACAACTGAGATTAAATCCAAACAACTGAGATTAAATCCAAACAACTGATATTAAACCCAAACCACTGAGATTAAACCCAAATAACGGAGAGTAAACCCAAACAACTGATACTAAATCCAAACAACTGAGATTAAACCCAAACAACTGAGATTAAACCCAAACAACTGAGATTAAATCCAAACAACTGAGATTAAATCCAAACAACTGAGATTAAACCCAAACAACTGAGATTAAATCCAAACAACTGAGATTAAACCCAAACAACTGAGATTAAATCCAAACAACTGAGATTAAACCCACAACAACTGAGATTAAATCCAAACAACTGAGATTAAACCCACAACAACTGAGATTAAATCCAAACAACTGATATTAAACCCAAACCACTGAGATTAAACCCAAATAACGGAGAGTAAACCCAAACAACTGAGATTAAATCCAAACAACTGAGATTAAACCCAAACAACTGAGATTAAAACCAAACAACTGAGATTAAAACCAAACAACTGAGATTAAAACCAAACAACTGAGATTAAACCCAAACAACTGAGATTAAACCCAAACAACTGAGATTAAACCCAAACAACTGATATTAAAACCAAACAACTGATATTAAACCCAAACAACTGAGATTAAACCTAAACAACTGAGATTAAACCCAAACAACTGAGATTAAACCTAAACAACGGAGATTAAACCCAAACAACTGAGATTAAACCCAAACAACTGAGATTAAACCCAAACAACTGATATTAAACCCAAACAACTGATATTAAAACCAAACAACTGAGATTAAACCCAAACAACTGATATTAAACCCAAACAACTGATATTAAACCCAAACAACTGAGATTAAACCCAAACAACTGAGATTAAACCCAAACAACTGAGATTAAACCCAAACAACTGAGATTAAACCCAAACAACTGAGATTAAATCCAAACAACTGAGATTAAACCCAAACAACTGATATTAAACCCAAACAACTGAGATTAAACCCAAACAACTGAAACTAAATCCAAACAACTGAGATTAAACCCAAACAACTGAAACTAAATCCAAACAACTGAGATTAAACGATTAAACCCAAACAACTGATATTAAACCCAAACAACTGAGATTAAACCCAAACAACTGAAACTAAATCCAAACAACTGATATTAAACCCAAACAACTGATATTAAACCCAAACAACTGAGATTAAACCCAAACAACTGAAACTAAATCCAAACAACTGAGATTAAACCCAAACAACTGATATTAAACCCAAACAACTGAGATTAAACCCAAACAACTGAAACTAAATCCAAACAACTGAGATTAAACCCAAACAACTGATATTAAACCCAAACAACTGAGATTAAACCCAAACAACTGAAACTAAATCCAAACAACTGAGATTAAACCCAAACAACTGATATTAAACTCAAACAACTGAGATTAAACCCAAACAACTGAAACTAAATCCAAACAACTGATATTAAACCCAAACAACTGAGATTAAACCCAAACAACCGATACTAAATCCAAACAACTGATATTAAACCCAAACAACTGAGATTAAATCCAAACAACTGATATTAAATCCAAACAACTGAGATTAAACCCAAACAACTGATACTAAATCCAAACAACTGATATTAAACCCAAACAACTGCGATTAAACCCAAACAACTGATACTAAATCCAAACAACTGAAATTAAACCCAAACAACTGAGATTAAACCCAAACAACTGATACTAAATCCAAACAACTGATATTAAACCCAAACAACTGAGATTAAACCCAAACAACTGATACTAAATCCAAACAACTGATATTAAACCCAAACAACTGAGATTAAAATGTCTCTTCTGATAAATGTATGTTGCTTCTAGCAAATGTGAATGAATCACATTACCAACTCAACTGCTTACTGGGGGTCAACTGGGGGCAGTATAGTGGCACAGTGGTTAGCACTGTTGCTTCACAGCGCCAGGGACCCGGGTTCAATTCCAGCCTCGGGTCACTGTCTGTGTGGAGTTTGCACGTTGTCTGCATGGGTTTGCTCCGGTTTCCTCCCACAGTCTGAAAGACGTGCTGGCTAGGTGCATTGACCCGAACAGGCGCCAGAGTGTGGTGACTAGGGGAATTTGACAGTAACTTCATTGCATTATTAATGTAAGCAACTTGGAACTTTAACTTTATCTTAGATTGCTTGTTAGTGTAGCTCCTGGCACACTCAGCATTGTTCAGTGAGTGCTGCCCATTCGAAGAACCAC
Organism: Mustelus asterias; assembly: GCF_964213995.1. NCBI lineage: Eukaryota > Metazoa > Chordata > Chondrichthyes > Carcharhiniformes > Triakidae > Mustelus > Mustelus asterias. Next base: position 4,182,841 of record NC_135808.1, on the reverse strand, counting down.
ATCTGACTATCGACATTGTTTAGGTTTTGTAAGTGTCGGCTGGTTGATTATGATCTGCATTTTGCCTGTTACTATCAGCCAAAAGGTTGTATTCAAACAGCCACAGGGACGCATTCTCTACAAACAAAAGGAATCTGTTGCTCTCGTTCCTCTTCTGAATTACCTGCAAGCTGCATAGACTATAGTTCCCCGTTGCTTTCTACATGGCAACATCTTGGCCAATCAGAGTCAAGTTGCCCTTTTCCCCCCGCAGTAGAAATTGTTGTGATAGTTTGAAACTTGGCACTCTTGTGTTTGTCCTGATGAGTGCCAGATGAAAAGTTTTGGCAATGTGTCTCTCTCTTTTCAGCGACATTCAAGTTCCATACCACCAAGTGACTTCTATCTCTTTCTCTTTCTCTCGCAATGCAGCATTTCATCTCACTGACAGAGTCACTGCAGGACTTCAACTTTAAGGATATTTACAATCCTGCCTCTTACCGCCTGCAATGGGATTACTGGCATGTTACTGACAGCGAACTCCATCTCTGTCACCACCGCTGACTTCAAGAGTGTAGTTTCTACTCAACTGTTTCTTTGACAATAACAAGAAATTGGATTTATATAACTCCTTTCATGGGGAAAACATTCCAAGGAGGCAGAGTGTTGAGGAACGGATGCAGGAAGAAAGGCCTCACAGAATTGTGGAATGGTTACAGTGGAGAAGCTGGACTTTCAGCTCCCTGTGTCGATGTCAGCATGTGGTTTGGGAAGTGGGTATTTGAAAGTTTAGTCACGGAGGTGAGTTTTCAATATGGTGAGAGCAATACCGAGGAAGATGCATTTTGGGAGATATGTCCAGGGCAGAAGGGTTCGGGGACCAGAGGGCCCTGATACAAATGCTGGGCGGGAAAATGGAGAAGGTCAGACAGGGTGTCTCTGGGGAAATTGAGACAATGAAAGCACGGCCAAGTCAAGGAGAAAGAATAATTTCCCCCACCTCCAAATGGACAGGTCCCAATCCAGCTAGAAGAATTGCCAATTCTCCAGGATACATAGAACATAGAAAGCCACAGCACAAACAGGCCCTTCGGCCCACAAGTTGCGCCGATCACATCCCCACCTCTAGGCCTATCTATAGCCCTCAATCCCATTAAATCCCATGTACTCATCCAGAAGTCTCTTAAAAGACCCCAACGAGTTTGCCTCCACCACCACCGACGTCAGCCGATTCCACTCACCCACCACCCTCTGAGTGAAAAACTTACCCCTGACATCCCCCCTGTACCTACCCCCCAGCACCTTAAACCTGTGTCCTCTCGTAGCAACCATTTCAGCCCTTGGAAATAGCCTCTGAGAGTCCACCCTATCCAGACCCCTCAACATCTTGTAAACCTCTATCAGGTCACCTCTCATCCTTCGTCTCTCCAGGGAGAAGAGACCAAGCTCCCTCAACCTATCCTCATAAGGCATGCCCCCCAATCCAGGCAACATCCTTGTAAATCTCCTCTGCACCCTTTCAATGGCTTCAACATCTTAATGGCTTCAACATCTTAATGGCTTCAACATCTTACATACACCTGGAGATTCCGGGAATTGAAGATTACTCTCCAGGACACCGCTGGAGAAAAGTCATCAGGACAATAAAAAAAGATGGTTTCTTTTGTCAATCTCTTGGACCATTTCTCTTTCCCAGATATACAAATAATGAAAATGGAGGGTTAAGAAAAAGACTGGATGACAGTCAAGCATCATCCAGTAAGGACGAGGAGTCTTTTTGATTTGATTTATTGTTGTCACACATGAAAAGTATGGTTTCTTGCACGCTATACAGACAAAGCATACCATTCATAGAGAAGGAAAGGAGAGGGTGCAGAATGTAGTGTTACAGTCACAGCGATGGTGTAGGGAAAAATCAACTTAACGCAAGGTTCATACAAAAGTCTGACAGCAGCAGGGAAGAAGCTGTTCTTGAGTCGGTTGGTACGTGACTTCAGACTTTTGTATCTTTGTCCCGATGGAAGAAAGTGGAAGGGAGAATGTCTGGGGTACGTGGAGTCCTTAATTATGCTGGCTCCTTTTGCCGAGGCAGCGGGAAGTGTAGACAGAGTGAATGGATGGGAGGCTGGTTTGCGTGATGGATTGGGCTACATTCACGACTTTTTGTAGTTTCTTGCGGTCTTGGGCAGAACAGGAGCCATACCAAGCTGTGATACATCCAGAAAGAATGTTTTCTATGGGGCATCTGTAAAGTTTGGTGAGAGTCGTAGCTGACATGCCAAATTTCCAAATTTTGCTGTCCATTTGCCATAGGGAAGTAGTGCATCACAAGGGCGATTAATGGCTGGATAGCAGGACAGTAAGACGTCTCATAACACCAGGTTAAAGTCCAACAGGTTTATGCTGGACTTTAATCTGGTGTTGTGAGACTTCTTACTGTGCTTACCCCACTCCAATGCCAGCATCTCCACATCATGGATCGCAGGAGCCTGTTCACAGAGTTATTACGTCGCAAAAGGCTATTTGACCCATCGAGTCTGCACTAGTTATGTGATGAAACCTCCAGGAATACATTCAATTACAGGAGGCAATCCAAAGTCCATCTTTCATCACATCTGTGTTTGTGACCCTACAACCCTGCTGAGGCTAGAGTAGGGGATGTGAAAGGCGCTATCTAAATGTAACTGTGTTTTACGGTAGCACAGTGGTTAGCACTGCTGCTTCACAGCACCAGGGACCTGGGTTCGATTCCTGGCTTGGGTCACTGTCTGTGCAGAGTTTGCAAGTTCTCCCCGTGTCTGTGTGGGTTTCCTCCGGGTGCTCCAGTTTCCTCCCACATTCTGAAAGACGTGCTGGTTAGGCGCATTGACCCGAACAGACACTGGAGTGTAGTAACTTGGGAAATTTCACAGTAAGTTCATTGCATTGTTAATGTAAGCCTTACTTGTGACGAATAAATAAACTTTTATTTTAAAGTGCTGTATTGAGGATGTGAAAGGTGGTATACCAATGCAATTCTTTTTCATAGATCAACAATTGTCGAATTCATTTAAACCAGAAGTGCATCTTTTCCCAAGGGGTACGAACAATAATAAGGGTAAATAAATAATAAGGGTAAAATTTCTGTCTCCTGCATCAACATGGAAATTCCAGTCTCAGCCTCCCTGCTGCTGACGCCACCTATCAATCAGAGGCACCTCCGCCAATACCATTGGTCCGCTCCCCTGTCCGTCACCTTGGATGTGCCTCTAGTCCAATTGGAAGGGCTCTATGGGCGGCGCCCCTGCAGGGCTCCGCCTCCTGCGCTCGCCAATCAGTCGCAGACCCGGAGTAAAGGGGCGATTCCTCTGACGCCTTCCCCCCCTCCCCCTTATCCGATTGGACAGCAGGAGCAGGCAGAAGACCCACCCCCGCTCCCTCGTGACGTCACGCCTCTGCCAACCGTCGGAATCCGCGGTTGCCTTGGTGACGGCGCGAGCCGCATTTTTTGAATCTGACAGCGGGAGCCGCAGCTCGCGGAGACAAGCGGCGGCGCTGCCGGTGAGCGGCGGGGCGCAGGCGCGGGGCTGCAGGTGAGCGGCGGGGCGCAGGCGCGGGGCTGCAGACGCGCGGGGAGAGGCGGGTGCTCCAGGTGAGCTGTGCCCAGGTGAGCTATGTCTAGGCCTCACCGGGTTAAATGTCCCTGGCAGCGTGGAGGAGTTGTCAGATTGGGCACTGGAGCTGTAGGGGGCTGGGCCTGAAACATTAGTTAAATATATCAATATAAAAGTTCATGTAGGTTCGATTCCCGGCTTGGGTCACTGCCTATGTGGCGTCTGCACGTTCTCCCCGTGTCTGCGTGGGTTTCCTCCGGTTTCCTCCCACAGCCCAAAAGATGTCTTGGTTAGGTACACTGGCCATGCTAAACTCTCCCTCAGTGTTACCCGAACAGGCGCTGGAGTGGCGACCAGGGGATTTTCACAGTAACTTCATTGCAGCGTCAATGTAAGCCTACATGTGACACTAATAAAATTAACTTTAAACTAAACTTTGTCTTGCAGCAGATGTCACATTTTAATATTCGATTGCAGTTGTATCAGAACTGCCATTCCTGTCTAGCTCTGCTTCCCAGATTTTAGTTTAGTTTATTTTATTAATGTCATCAAAAGCAAATCAAAACAAGTAGGCTTACGCTAACACTGCAAAGAAGATACTGTGAAAATCCCCTAGTCGCCACACTCTGGCGCCTGTTCGGGTGTGGAGATGCCGGCGTTGGACTGGGGTAAACACAGTAAGAGTTTTAACAACACCAGGTTAAAGTCCAACAGGTTTATTTGGCAGCAAATACCATTAGCTTTCGGAGCGCTGCTCCTTCGTCAGATGGAGTGGATATCTGCTCTCAAACAGGGCACGGAGACACAAAATCAAGTTACAGAATACTGATTAGAATGCGAATCTCTACAACCAACCAGGTCTTAAAGATACAGACAATGTGAGTGGAGGGAGCATTAAGCACAGGTTAAAGAGATGTGTATTGTCTCCAGACAGGACAGCCAGTGAGATTCTGCAAGTCCAGGAGACAAGCTGTGGGGGTTACTGATAGTGTGCCATAAACCCAAGATCCCGGTTTAGGCCGTCCTCATGTGTGTGGAAATTGGCTATCAGTTTCTGCTCAGCGACTCTGCGCTGTCGTGTGTTGTGAAGGCCGCCTTGGAATACGCTTACCTGAAGATCAAAGGCTGAATGCCCGTGACCGCTGAAGTGCTCCCCCACAGGAAGAGAACAGTCTTGCCTGGTGATTGTCGAGCGGTGTTCATTCATCCGTTGTCGTAGACTTGCAGAATCTCACTGGCTGCTCTATCTGGAGACAATACACATCTCTTTAACCTGTGCTTAATGCTCAAAAGGCCCAAGAATGTCTGAAAGTGAAGCACTTGGAAATAAGACTTCACATTGATGCACTCTGTATCTTCCTTTTCTCAACCGTCAGTTTAATTTCTTAAACTTTTCATCATAGATTGCAACAATAATGACTGGGAGACCTCAAGGAGCTGCCAGACGGAGGGGGCAGACGCCAAGGAGGCGATCGCCATTGAGAATTTCTCCTGCAGTCTCGCCAGACAGGAGAAGACCACCAGTCAGGGCTTCCCCTGAGAGGTCTCCTGTAAGACCATCGCAAGGGAGGAGGACACTAACCAGCCCCCGGAGGAGATCCCCAATTAGCCCACAGCGAAGACCAAGTAAGACAGTTTGAGAGCTTTTTATTCTCCCTGCACTATATTTCCCCCCTTTTTACCTCCCATTCCTGACGAGTTGAGATGACTGACCACACCGTTTCCAAAATAGGACTTAGCAGTGAAAACCAAAAAAATCCAATATGGAAGGATTCCCTAAAATGACCGAGCCAGCTTGAGAGTAGGAATAGGAACCGGAGTAGAAATTGGGAAGGAAGAGATGCAAAACTGAAAATCAACGACAAAAATTAGTGAGTGAGTATGGAATGCCCAGAAACTACAAGTTAGAAAGTAGGGAATAAAGAGTTTCAGTGATGAGTGCTTTACATACTTCAATCTGTGAATGAGGGACCTGACCTGAGGGTACAGATAGACACTTGGAAGTATGCTGTCACAGCTATTAATGAAAGGTGGCTTAAGGAAGGACAGCCATTACCAAGGCAGCTCACTTTCCTGATATTTGCTGACAGGGAGAGAAGGATACAAAAGGAGTAGGCCACAATATTTATTCTAGAAATAATCAAATCTGTGCTTGACGGATTTATTAGAGTTCACGAAGGAATTAATAAACAGGATGGATAAAGGGGAACCATTGGATGTGGTGTACTGTGATTTTCAATTTGATAAGGTGCCATGTTAAAGGTTACTCGGTGAGATGAGAACCCAGGGCATTGGTGGTAATATATTAGCATTGGATAGAGGATTGAACAAAGACTTGGGATACATGGGTTGTTTTCAAGACAGGAAATGAACTAGTGGAGTGCCACAAAGATCATAGAATCCCTACAGTGCAGGAAGAGGCTATCTGACCCATCGAGTCTACACCGAGTATCCCACCCAGGTCCTATCCCGTCCGCCCTATCCCTGTAACCCCACGCATTTACCATGGCTAATCCACCTAACTTACACATCTTTGAACATGAGGAACTATTTATCATGGCCAATGCACCTAACTTACACATCTTTGAACATGAGGAACTATTTATCATGGCCAATGCACCTAACTTACACATCTTTGGACTGTGGGAGGAAACCAGAGCATCCGGAGAAACCCGTGGAGACACGGGGAGAATATGCAAACTCCACATAGACAGTCACCCAAGGCTGGAATTGAACCTGGGTCTCTGGTGCTGTGAGGCAGCAGTGCTAAAACACTGTGCCATCGTGCTGGGGCCTCAGCTATTTATAATCTATATTTATGACATGCATGAAGAGATCGACTGTATTGTAGTAAAATTTGCTGATGATATGATGATGGGCTACAGAACAAGTTTTGAGGAGGATATAGTCTGCCTCCTCAATGTGATGTGGTGTGATGGTAACACCACTGAACTAGCAATCCAGAGATCCAGGCCGTTCTTCTGAGGACACAGTTTCAAATCCCACCAAGGTAGAGTTTAAAATCAGTTAATAAGCCTGGAATACAAAGTTAGTCTTGATAATGGTGACCATAAAATTATCATAAATTGTTGTAAAACCCCATCTGGTCCATTAACAAATGTGCAAATGTGACACCATTGTTTAAAAAAGGAGATAGACAAAAGGCAGATGACTATAGACCGGTTAGCTTAACTTCTGTAGTAGGGAAAATGCTTGAATCTATCATCAAGGAAGAAATAGCGAGACATCTGGATGTAAATTGTCCCATTGGTAAGATGCAGCATGGGTTCATGAAGGGCAGGTCATGTTTGACTAATTTGGTGGAATTCTTTGAAAACATTACATGTGCCGTGAACAATGGGGAATCTGTGGATGTGATGTATCTGGATTTCCAGAAGGCATTTGACAAGGTGCCGCACCAAAGACTGCTACATAAGATAAAGGTGCACAGTGTTAAGGGTAATGTATTAGCATGGATAGAGGATTGGTTAACGAACAGAAAGCAAAGAGTGGGGGTAAATGGGTGTTTTTCTGGTTGGCGATCAGTGACGAGTGATGTGCCTCAGGGATCAGTGTTGGGACCGCAATTGTTTACAATTTACAGAGATGATTTGGAGTTGGGGACCAAGTGTAGTGTGTCAAAATTCAGAGATGACACGAAGATGGGTGGCAGAGCAAAGTGTGCAGAGGACGCTGAAAGTCTGCAAAGGGATACAGATAATCTAAGTGAGTGGGCGAGGGTCTGGCAGATGGAGCACAATGTTGGTAAATGTGAGGTCATCCATTTTGGTAGGAATAACAGCAAAATGGACTATTATTTAAATGGTAAAAAATTGCAGCATGCTGCTGTGCAAATGGACCTGGGTGTCCTTGTGCAGGAATCTCAAGGAATAGGTTTGCAGGTGCAGCAGGTAATTAAGAAGGCAAATGGAATTTTGTCCTTCATTGCTGGAGGGATGGAGTTTAAAAACAGCAAGATTATGTTGCAGCTGTATAAGGTGCTGGTGAGGCCACACCTGGAGTACTGTGTACAGTTTTGGACTCCTTACTTGAGAAAGGATATACTGGCACTGGAGGGGGTGCAGAGGAGACTCACTAGGTTGATTCCGGAGTTGAGAGGGTTGGCTTATGAGGAGAGACTGAGTAGACTGGGGCTATACTCATTGGAATTCAAAAGAATGAGGGGAGATCTTATAGAAACATATAGGATTATGAAGGTATTAGATAAGATAGAAGCAGGGACGTTGTTTCCACTGGTGGGTGAAACTAGAACTAGGGGGCATGGCCTCAAAATATGGGGAAGCAGATTTAGGACTGAGTTGAGGAGGAACTTCTTCACACAAAGGGTTGTGAATCTGTGGAATTTCCTGCCCAGTGAAGCAGTTGAGGCTACCTCATTAAATGTTTTTAAGGCAAGGATAGATAAATTTTTGATCAGTAAAGGAATTAAGGGTTATGGTGAGTGGGCGGGTAAGTGGAGCTGAGTCCACAAAAAGATCAGCCATGATCTTATTGAATGGCGGAGCAGGCTCGAGGGGCCAGATGGCCTCCTCCTGCTCCTAGTCCTTATGTTTAACGTCCTTAAAGGAGGGAAATCTGCCGTCCTTACCCGGTCTGGCCTACTCCAGAGCCAAAGCAATGTGGTTGACTCTGAAATGGCCTAGCAAGCCACTCAGTTCAATTAGATGGGCAGCAAATGTTAGCTTCGCCAGTGGAGCCCATGTTTCAAGAAACAATAGAGAAAATATAGATAGGTTAAATGAGGGTAAAAACTTTGGCTGATAGCGTATTATGTGGGAAAATGTGATGTTATCCGCTTCAGCAGGATGAATAGAAAAACAGGATATTGTTTAAATGGAGAGAGACTGCAGAATGCTGTGGTGCAGAGGGATCTGAGTGTCCATGTATGTGATTCACAAAAAGCTAGCAAGCAGGTACAGAAAGTAACTAGGAAGGCAAATGGTGTGTTTTTAGCAAGGGGAATGAAATATAAATGCAGGGACGTCCTACTGGAACTGTACAGGGCACTAGTGAGAAAACAACTAGACACCGTGTGCAGTTTTGGTCACTTTATGTGGGACGCTCTTGTATTGGAGGCATTGGAGGTTCTCTTGACTGGTTCCTGGGATGAAGGGGTTATTTTATGAGGAAAGGTTGTGCCGTTTGGCCCTATGTCTTAAAGTTCAGAAGAAAGAGAGTTAATCTTACTGAAATTGAATTTCCTGCCCAGTGGGTTGTGGATGCTCCATCATTGAATCCAGTTAAGGCTGGGAGAGACAGACTTTTGATCTCTCAGGAAATTAAGGGATATGGGGAATGGTCAGGAAAATGGAGTTGAACCCGGAGATCAGCCACGATCATATTGGTTGGTGGATCAGACTCGATGGGCTGAATATTCTACCCCGGCCCGATTTCTTATGCCCCTGTACAAGATTGTGAGGGAACATCACACAGAGATACTGAGAGGATGTTTCCCTTCAAGGGGGAATCTAGAATGAGGGTCTCCCATTTATGAAGGAGATGAGGAAGAATTCCAGCTGTCAGCGAGTTGTTCGTGTTCTGTCAGCAGCGAAGGCTGGATCAATAAATATATCCAAGGCTGATTTGGATAGATGTTTGATTGAGAAAGGAGTTGAGGGTTAGGGGTGACAGGCAGGGAATTGGAGTTAAGAACACAATCAGATCAGCCATGATCTTATTGATTGATGGAGTGAGCTCGAGGGGTCCAGTGGCTGATTCCTGCTCTTTCTGACAAGGTGAACTTCCCACCATATATTTGTACCATCACTGAAACTGCCTTCTTCCACCTCCTTGACATCGCTGAATACACCTCTGTCCCAGCTCATCGACTCTGAAACCCTCATCCATGCCTCCGTTACCTCGAGACTCGACTATTCCAGCTCACTCCTGGCTGCTCTCCCACATGCTTGCAGTCCTCCAGATCTCTGCTGCCCGTGTCTTAACTGGCAGAAAATCCCGGTTTTGCCGCTCACTGGCCCATATGGCTCCCGCTCAAACAACACTTGATTGTCAAATGCACATCCTTGTTATCAAATCCCTCCAGGGCCTTGCCCGTCCTTATCTCTGTAATCTCCTATAGCCCCCTAACCCTCTGTGTTCCTTTCATTCTGACCCCCCCCGAAACATCCCCACTTATAATCACTCTATTGTTGGTGGTTGTGCCTTCGACTGCCTGAATCCCAAGCTCTGGAATTCCCATCCTACATCTTTCCTCCTTTAAGGCGCTCCTTAAGATGTGCCTCTCTGGCCAGGGTTTCGGTCATCTGACCTTATTGTTCCTTACGTGGCTTGGTGTCATACATTGTTTAATAATACTCCTTGAGACATTTCATTGTGTTAAAGGCACTTTCCAGGTTCTTTCCAGTGAGTTTCCACCAGCCTCAGTATCGGGTCCCTTATTTTGGACTGAAACGTAGGGGGGTATGATTGAGAAGTTTGCAGCTGCGATCTGAAAATTGTTCGTGTACTTGGTGATGAGGAAGAAAGCTGGAGACTGCAGCGAAATATCGATGGAGTGGTCAGATCGGCAGAGAAATGGCAAATGGGGTTTGATCCAGAGCAGTGTGAGGTGAAGCACTGGGCAGGACCAGCAAGGTGAAGGAATGCAGAATAAATGGCAGAATACCGAAAAATGTTCCTGTCATTCTGCAAGAGTTGAGCAACAGAAGGAGCTTGAATGTATGTCCCCAGATCCCTGAAGATAATGGGGTGGTAAATAGAGACATAGAGAGCAGGAGAAGGCCATTCAGCCCCTCGAGCCTGTTCTGCCATTCAGTATGATCATGGCTGATCCTCTATCTTATCGCTGCACATCGCCATTACCCTCAGAACCTTTATTGTCTAGAATTTGATTTATTTCCTCCTTAAATATATTCAGTGATTTTGCCTCCACTCCTTCTGTGGCAGAGAATTCCACAGGGTCACCAAGCTCTGAGTGAAGATGTTTCTCCTGATCTCAGTCCTAAATGCCCCACCCTGAACTAAGACCTCCCCCTCATTCTAGACCCCTCCCAGCCAGAGGAAACAACATCCCTACACCCAGTCTGTCCAGCCCTGTCAGAATTGTATATGTTGCAGTTAGATCCCCTCTCATTCTTCTAAACCCAAGTGAATACAGGATGAGTCAATCCAATCTCTCCTCATACGACAATCCTACCATCCCAGGAAACGATCTGGGGAATCTTCACTGCATTTTCCCAATGCCAAGTATATCTTTTCTTGGGAAAGGAGACCAAGATTGCACACACTGCCCCAGTTGTGGTCTCACCAAGGCCCTCTACAGCTGCAGTAAGACATCCTTGCTTCTGTTATCAAGTTCTCTGTGAATGAAGGCCAATGTACCATTGTGCCCTAACTGCCTGCTGTACCTGCATGCTTGCTTTCAATCCTCCAAAGATTCACTATCCTTCGAGTGAAGACATTTCTCCTCATCCCTGTCCTAATTAATCTTCCCCTTATCCTGAGACTGTGACCCCGTCTTCTAGATTCCCCAACAGGGACAAACAACCTCAGTGTTTATCCTGTCAAACCTCCTTCAGGATCTTGTGTTTCATTGAGATGTCAGGATCCTATCTGGTGAAGAGCAGGGGAGCTCCTCTCAGCCAGTATCACTGGAAAGGAAATCAGTTACCTGGCTTTTCTTCCGTTGCTGTTTGTGGGAGTGTGCTGTGTATAAATTGACTGCAGCATTGTCTGACAGCAGGTACCATACTTCAACAAGGATTTCAGTAGCTGGAAAGAGCTTTTGCAATGTCCTGAGGTTTGGAATTATTGTTGAAATCATTTTTAAAATTCATTCTTGGGATGTGGGTGTCACTGGCTCGGCCAACATTTGTTACCCATCTCTCATTGTCCCAGAGAAGGTGGTGGTGAGCATGAGGCGGCACGGCAGCACAGTGGTTAGCACTGCTGCCTCACAGCTCCAGGGACCCGGGTTCGATTCCCGGCTTGGGTCACTGTCTGTGTGGAGTTTGCACATTCTCTCCGTGTCTGCGTGGGTTTCCTCCGGGTGCTCCGGTTTCCTCCCACAGTCCGAAAGACTTGTGGGTTAGGTGCATTGGCCATGTTAAATGCTCCCTCAGTGTTACCCGAACAGGCGCCAGAGTGTGGCAACTAGGGGATCTTCACAGTAACTTCATTTCAGTGTTAATGTAAGCCTACTTGTGACTAATAAATAAACTTTAACTTTAATTTTTCTTGAACCGCTGCAGTCCCTGAGCTGTAGATACACCCACAGTAGTGCGAGGGAGGGAGCTCCAGAATTTTGACCCAGCGACATGCAAGATCCTTCCTCCTTTACTTGCATTTTGCTTTGTTATATGTAACGTATTTGATGTTTTCTTTCTGCCCTGTGTAGGTGTGAATTATTGATCGAATGGTCAGTATAAAGATCGCTGCTCTTGTTCACTGGATGTGAACAAGAGTAGTGTGGTGCTCTCAATTTGCTCAGCAGATCTTCAAGCCACCCTGTGACATGTTGGCATCTCAAAGAATGAGGCCAAACTCCCCGAACCTTTCCACAGAAACTTTATTAGCAATGCCAGCTCAGCTTCCCTGGGACTGGGTGCTTGGCCAACTAATACTCACCAGCGTGCTGCCCGGAGGTTACCGCGTTCCTGTGATGGGTGTTGCAAAGGGAGGCTTGCTCCTCGCTACCTGTCTAGTGAAAAATACGTCTGTCTATCTGCAGGAGTTCCACCACCTCCCCATCGGAGACGGTTCCGCCCGGGCACCAGGGCCCTGATGGAGATCCGCAAGTATCAGAAATCCACGGATTTGCTTATCCGCAAACTGCCGTTCAGCAGAGTGGTGAGTGGCAATAGAATCTGCGGCTGAAGGACAGGGGTCCAAGTGGGTCAATCCCATGCGATGTGGAAATTCCAGTCACGTGGGATCCAAATTTGGGTGTCGGGGGCAGGATATTAACCTTCTCTTCACTGGTGATTCAGAGTGATATATCAGGAGAGCGGTCTCGAATTAGGAAACGTACAGCTGGGTGTTCAATTTAATATGGAGAAAAGTGACCAGAGTTTGGAGGGAATGGTAAAATTTCCAGAGAAGCCGAGGAGCAGAGAGGCTCGGAGGGGTTTGAGATACGCACGACTCTTAAAAGCAGGAAGGCTAGGATGAGTATTCCTCAATCCTACATTTTATAAATAGGGGCCAGAAGTTTAAGCAGAAATGTAAATGCTGAAACAGATGGAATATGATGTCGAGCTTTTGGAATGTCCTGCATTCAAGAAGGGTGTCCAGATCTTGCAGAGGGAACCGTGGAGATTATAGAGATGATACTACCAGGGATGATGAGCTTTAGATATCAGGAAAATTGGCATGGAATGTGATTGGGTAGAGGAGCTAAAATTGTGAGTGCCATAGGGATATATAGCATTGAAACAGGCCCTTCATCCATGCCAACCAGGTTTCCAAAACAGAACTAGTCCCATTTGCCTGCGTTTGGCCCATATCCCTCTAAACCTTTCCAATCCATGTACCTGTCCAAATGTTATAATTGTCCCCACCTCTACCACCTCCTCTGGCAGCTTATTCCACATACGCACAACCCTCTGTGTGAAAAAGTTGCTCCTCAGGTCCCTTTTAAATCTTCCCCTCTCACCTTAAACCTACACCCTCTAGTTATGGGCTCCCCTACCCTGCGGAAAAGACCTTGGCTATTCACCTTCTCTATGCCCCTCATGATTTAAGTGTAGGAGCAAAGGACGTAGGAGAAGAGTAGGCCACTCGGCCATTCAAGCCTGGTCCTGTCATTCAGTAAGGTCATTACTGATCCAGTTGTGGTCTCAACTCCACTTTCCTGTCTGCATCCTCTGTTCCCCCACCTGAATGAAATTCAGTCTAAAACTCAGTCTAACTCCACCTTGAGGGCCTGGATAAAACACACTAGCAGAGAGTTGGTGCAGTCTCGTTGGGCTGAATGGTCTCCTTCAGCACTGTAGGGATTCTATGATTGATCAGTGGCCCAGCCTCCGCTGCTTTCTGGCGAGTAGAATTTCACACTAATGGCGGAGATAACAAATAAATCCTCCTCACTTCCGTCCTCAAAGTGAAATCTCTTATTTTTAATCAAAGCAAAATACTGCGGGTGCTAGAAATCTGAAATAAAGACAAAAAATTCTGGAAAAACTCAGCAGGTCTGGTGGAATCTGTGAAGGCAGAAAGAGTTAACATTTTGCACTAGGCGACACAGTTAAACAAGAGGAAGAAACAGAGTTAATGCTTCAAGTCTGTGTGGCTCTTCTTCAGAGCTTCAGAGTTATTAGCTTCTTCCCCCACAAGAGGAAACCTCCTCCCACTATCCACTCTGGCAAGCCCCTTGGATTTTCGGTGGGATTGGATGGACGAGGCTGGAAAAGGGCTAAGGGGCACGGCGGAGAGAGGGTTGGGGGGTTGGGGGGAGGACACTCAGTGCTTGAGAACAAATGGTCTTTTTGAATTCTTTCTTTCCAGGTCCGTGAAGTAGCCGCTCGTTTCACCCGGGGCATTGAGTTCAGATGGCAAGCCAACGCTTTGCTGGCATTGCAGGAGGTAAAGCATTTATCAAACACGTGTGTCTTGATTGATAGACAAGTTTTTCCACTTATACTCATCAGGGCAAATACAAGAAAATCAAATTTCAAACAATCACAACAATTGACACTACAGGATAAAAGTGTGCTGATTGGTTGATGAGTTGGTTCTGATTGGCTGAGGTGTTGCCACGGAGAAAGCAATGGGGAGCTATAGGTTCCCCAAGCTTCTGGGTAATTAAAAAATGAGTGAAAAGGACTCTGATTACTTTTCTAAATCTTAATTCCTGATTACAACCTTTTATTTTCTTTATAATGACCAAAAAACAAGAAAGTTAAGGAACAGTCTGAAATATTCGCTTGGCGATACAGAACTTGAAGCTTGCTGAAAAGAGAGACATTTTGCTGAAATTTTTCATCTTGTACTCATCAGGACAAATGCAAGAATGCCAAATTTCAAACCATCCCCACAATTTATACTGTAGGGAATTTATGTCGCAGGTTGGCAAGTTGACTGTGATTGGCCAAGGCAAATATAATCTCCCAAAGATCATCTACACTTGCGAGGAGTGACCTATAGGCAAGGAGCCATTCTCTGCAAAGGAAAAGAATATGTTCAAGGCTTGGCCATTTTTTTAATTACCCAAATGCTTGGGGGGGGGGGGCGGTGGGGGGGCTATAGCTCCATGTTGCTTTCTTCATGGCAACACTTCAGCCAATCAGAATCAACTTACTGACCAATCAGCACCCTTTCCATTGTAGTATAGATCGTTGTGATTGTTTGAAATTTGGTATTCTTGTATTTGTTCTGATGAGTGCAAGGGGAAAAACTTTGGCAACATCCTTTCTTCAACGATCTTGAAATATCTTCGGAGGGAATGTAGTAATGTTGGGAATCACAAGTTTTAAACCATACGAGATGGACTGAGCAGTTCTAGCGAGGGGCGGAGCGTGTGAGAGTGTAAAAACAATCCGAATGGCTGGACAAGAAGCAAAGCTCAGGAGGGGCACAAAGGGATTTGGGGATAGTGCAGGAAGGTGGAGTTGAGCTGGAAGATCTGCCTTGATCTTATTGAAAGGTGGAGCAGGCTCGAAGGGCTGAACAGCCAATTCCGGCTCCTATTTAACATGTTCTTATGCATTGAAAGAGGAGGGAACACTAAACAAGATAGCGACCACTCCCTCCTGTCCTGATGTCTCTCATCGAGGCTGTTCCTGTGCTGGAGAACCTTCCTTAACCTCACTCAGGCCTAATGGCCAAACCCACATTGTGGAGCATTGGAAAGAGACGGCAGTGTTAGAGAATTGTAGAGACCTGCAGCACTGGAGGAGGCCACTCGGCCCCTCATGCCTGTGCTGGCTCTTTTAAAGGCTGGTCGTGCTGGGGTCCCACACCCCTTTGCTTTGTGTCCTGTCACTGAAGTTCCTCATTGAATCTGGTTGGTGTCAGGACTGTATGATGTGGAGATGCCGGCGTTGGACTGGGGTAAACACAGTAAGAAGTCTCACAACACCAGGTTAAAGTCCAATGGCTTATTTGGTAGCAAAAGCCACTAGCTTTCGGAGCGCTGCTCCTTCGTCAGGTAAGTGGGAGTTCTGTTCACAAACAGGGCATATAAAGACACAAACTCAATTTATAAAATAATGGTTGGAATGCGGGTCTTGACAGGTAATCAAGTCTTAAAGGTACAGACAATGTGAGTGGAGAGAGGGTGAAGCACAGGTTAAAGAGATGTGTATTGTCTCCAGACAGGACAGTTAGTGAGATTTTGCAAGCCCAGGCAAGTCATGGGGGTGACAGATAGTGTGACATGAACCCAAGATCCCGGTTGAGGCCGTCCTCATGTGTACGGAACTTGGCTATCCGTCTCTGCTCAGCGAGAGACTTTTGCTACCAAATAAACCTGTTGGACTTTATCCTGGTGTTGTGAGATTTCTGACTGTGTTTACCAACAAGTGCCCAGTGAGTGGCGCTGCTGAGCTGCTGTGATGGAGTCTCTCTGTGTTCCAGTGTCAAATCTTTGATTTGATTTATTCTTGTCACATGTATTAACAAACAGTGATAAGTATTGTTTCTTGCGCGCTATACAGAAAAAGGATACCGTTCATAGAGAAGGGAAGGAGAGAGTGCAGAATGTAGTGTTACAGTCATAGCTAGGGTGTAGAGAAAGATCAACTTAATGCAAGGTAGATCCATTCAAAAGTCTGACAGCAGCAGGGAAGAAGCTGCTCTTGAGTCGGTTGCTTTGTGACCTCAGACTTTTGTATCTCTTTCCCGATGGAAGAAGGTGGAAGAGAGAATGTCGGGGGTGTGTGGTGTCCTTAATTATGCTGGCTGCTTTGCCGAGGCAGCGGGAAGTGTAGACAGAGTCAGTGGATGGGAGGTTGGTTTGCATGATGGATTGGGCTACATTCACAATCTTTTGTAGTTCCAGAGTGGGATAATCCACCTGGAGAGATCAGCATTCCCAGATTCCGATAGAATCGAGAAACACACCAGCGTAACTGTTCAAAAATTAATAATAATCAGAGGATGAAATGTTGGAAATGTCACCCTTGGGCATCTGGAAACAGCAAAGACAAAACTCTGTGAAGAAGCTTTGTATCCTCACTGGCTACAGGGGAGGTCCCAGAGGATTGGAGAATAGCCAATGTTGTTCCTTTGTTTAAGAAGGGTAGCAAGAATAATCCAGGTAATTAGAGGCCGGTGAGCCTTACGTCAGTGGTAGGGAAATTATTGGAGAGGATTCTTCGAGACAGGATTTATTCCCACTTGGAAATAAGTGGACGTATCAGTGAGAGGCAACATGGTTTTGTGAAGGGGAGGTCGTGTCTCACGAACTTGATCGAGTTTTTCGAGGAAGTGATGAAGATGATTGATGAGGGTAGGGCAGTGGATGTTGTCGACATGGACTTCAGTAAGGCCTTTGACAAGGTCCCTCATGGCAGACTGGTGCAGAAGGTGAAGGCGCACGGGATCAGAGGTGAGCTGGCAAGGTGGATACAAAACTGGCTCGGTCAAAGAAGACAGAGGGTAGCAGTGGAAGGGTGCATTTCTGAATGGAGGGCTGTGACAAATGGTGTTCTCAGGGATCAGTGCTGGGACCTTTGCTGTTTGTAATATATATAAATGATTTGGAGGAAAATGTAACTGGATTGATTAGTAAGTTTGCGGGTGACACTGAGGTTGGATTTGCGGATAGCGATAGAACATAGAACATAGAACATTACAGCGCAGAACAGGCCCTTCGGCCCACGATGTTGCACCGACCAGTTAAAAAAAAAAAAAAAAACTGTGACCCTCCAACCTAAACCAATTTCTTTTCGTCCATGAACCTATCTACGGATCTCTTAAACGCCCCCAAACTAGGCGCATTTACTACTGATGCTGGCAGGGCATTCCAATCCCTCACCACCCTCTGGGTAAAGAACCTACCCCTGACATCGGTTCTATAACTACCCCCCCTCAATTTAAAGCCATGCCCCCTCGTGCTGGATTTCTCCATCAGAGGAAAAAGGCTATCACTATCCACCCTATCTAAACCTCTAATCATCTTATATGTTTCAATAAGATCCCCTCTTAGCCGCCGCCTTTCCAGCGAAAACAATCCCAAATCCCTCAGCCTCTCCTCATAGGATCTCCCCTCCATACCAGGCAACATCCTGGTAAACCTCCTCTGCACCCTCTCCAAAGCCTCCACATCCTTCCTGTAATGTGGGGACCAGAACTGCACACAGTACTCCAAGTGCGGCCGCACCAGAGTTGTGTACAGTTGCAACATAACGCTACGACTCCTAAATTCAATCCCCCTACCAATAAACGCCAAGACACCATATGCCTTCTTAACAACCTTATCTACTTGATTCCCAACTTTCAGGGATCTATGCACACATACACCTAGATCCCTCTGCTCCTCCACACTATTCAAAGTCCTCCCGTTAGCCCTATACTCAACACATCTGTTATTCCTACCAAAGTGAATTACCTCACACTTCTCCGCATTAAACTCCATCCGCCACCTCTCGGCCCAACTTTGCAACCTGTCTAAGTCTTCCTGCAAACTACGACACCCTTCCTCACTGTCTACCACACCACCGACTTTGGTGTCATCAGCAAATTTGCTAATCCACCCAACTATACCCTCATCCAGATCATTAATAAATATTACAAACAGCAGTGGCCCCAAAACAAATCCCTGAGGTACACCACTTGTAACCGCACTCCATGATGAATATTTACTATCAACCACCACCCTCTGTTTCCTATCCGCTAGCCAATTCCTGATCCAATTTCCTAGATCACCCCCAATCCCATACATCTGCATTTTCTGCAGAAGCCTACCATGGTGAACCTTATCAAACGCCTTACTAAAATCCATATATACCACGTCCACTGCCTTGCCCCCATCCACCTCCTTGGTCACTTTCTCAAAAAACTCAATAAGGTTAGTAAGGCACGACCTACCTGCCACAAAACCATGCTGACTATCACCTATCAATTCATTACTCTCCAAATAACTATAAATCCTATCCCTTATAATTTTTTCCAACATCTTGCCGACAACAGAAGTGAGACTCACCGGTCTATAATTCCCGGGGAAGTCTCTGTTCCCCTTCTTAAACAATGGGACAACATTCGCTAACCTCCAATCTTCTGGTACTATACCAGAGGCCAACGACGACCTGAAGATCAGAGCCAGAGGCTCTGCAATCACTTCTCTTGCCTCCCAGAGAATCCTTGGATAAATCCCATCCGGACCAGGGGATTTATCTATTTTCAGACCCTCCAGAATATCCTGCACATCCTCCTTATCAACTGTAATACTGTCTATTCTACTCCCTTGCAACCCAGTGTCCTCCTCAGCTATATTCATGTCCCCTTGCGTGAACACCGAAGAGAAATATTGGTTCAATGCTTCACCAATCTCCTCCGGTTCCACACATAACTTCCCTCTGCCATCTATAACTGGCCCTAAACTTGCCCTAACCAACCTTCTGTTCTTGACATACCTATAGAACGCCTTAGGATTCTCTTTAACCCTATCCGCCAAAGTCTTCTCATGTCCCCTTTTAGCCCTTCTAAGCTCGCTCTTCAACTCCCTCTTAGCCAATCTAAAGCTTTCTAGTGCACTACCCGAGTGCTCACGTCTCATCCGAACATAAGCCTCCTTTTTCTTTTTAACCAACAAAGAAACTTTTTTGGTGCACCACGGTTCCCTAGCCCTACCAATTCCTCCTTGCCTGACAGGGACATACCTATCACAGACTCGCAGTAGCTGCTCCTTGAAAAAACTCCACATGTCGGACGTTCCCAGTCCCTGTAATCTCCTAGTCCAACCTATGTTTCCTAATTCTCTCCTAATAGCCTCATAATTACCCTTCCCCCAGCTAAAACCACTGGCCCGAGGTTCATGCCTATCCCTTTCCATCACTAAGGTGAACGTAACTGAATTGTGGTCACTATCACCAAAATGCACACCAACTTCCAAGTCTAGCACCTGGTCTGGCTCATTTCCCAGCACCAGATCCAATATAGCCTCACCTCTAGTTGGCCTTTCTACATACTGAGTCAAAAAACCTTCCTGCACGCTTTGAACAAAAACTGACCCCTCTAACGAGCTAGAGCTATAACAATTCCAGTCAATATTAGTCAAGTTAAAATCCCCCATAACAATTGCCCTATTACTTTCACTCCTAAGCAGGATTGACTCCGCAATCCTTTCCTCAACCTCTCTAGAACTTTTAGGAGGTCTATAAAAGACTCCCAACAGGGTGACCTCTCCTCTCCTATTTCTAATCTCCGCCCATACTACCTCAACAGATAAGTCCTCATCAAACCTCCTCTCTGACACTGTGATACAATCTCTGACCAATAATGCTACCCCTCCCCCTCTTCTACCTCCTTCCCTACTTCGACTAAAACATTTGAACCCCGGGACCTGCAGCATCCATTCCTGCCCCTGCTCTATCCATGTCTCTGAAATAGCCACAACATCGAAGTCCCAGGTACTGATCCACGCTGCAAGTTCACCCACTTGAGGACCATCAGAGGATACAGCAGGATATAGATCAGTTGGAGACTTGGGGGAGAGATGGCAGATGGAGTTTAATCCGGACAAATGTGAGGTAATGCATTTGGAAGGTCTAATACAGATAGGAAATATACAGTAAATGGCAGAACCCTTAGGAGTATTGATAGGCAGAGGGATCTGGGTGTACAGGTACACAGGTCACTGAAAGCAGCAATGCAGGTGGAGAAGGTAGTCAAGAAGGCATACGGCATGCTTGCCTTCATCGGCCGGGGTATTGAGTTTAAAAATTGGCAAGTCATGTTGCTGCTTTATAGAACCTTAGTTCGGCCGCACTTGAAATATAGTGTCCAATTCTGGTCGCCACACTTCCAGAAGGATGTGGAGGCTTTGGAGAGGGTACAGAAAAGATTTACCAGGGCCTGTTCCTGTGCTGTAATTTTCTTTGTTCTTTATGTTTAAATGGAGCTAAATTTACTTTTCTTTAAACTGTACTATGTATTTCCAGCACTTTCTATTTCCCTTTTTTGGGTTGCTAACTGTCCAGGATTATCCCGCAGTCTCCAGGAATTTAATCACCTGAATACAGCTCTGAGCAAAAGTTAAGAGAAGTGTTTTTGTTTCCGTATGTGTGTGATTTCTATTTAAGGTAGTGATTCTAGAGGGAATGAATGTCCGAGGTGGCCATGTGGTGATAAAACCTCCAGGAATAGGCTCAATTAGAGTTGGCAACCTCTCCTGCGTGTCATTGTAACCCTGGGTGATGGGATTAGCATAACAACTGTTCTAAAACATGTCAAAGTTTATACTAAGGAGACACAAACTCCTGTGTAGAAGAGCCGGTGGTTCTCCCTCGGTGTTCTGGGTCAAGGTTTATCCCTCCAACATGACACTGTTTAAAATAACGCAACGCATTACCGTGTCACCGTGTTGCTGTTTGTGGGATCTTGCTGTGTACATATTGACTGCTGTTTTTCCACCTGATGGCAGTGACTGCACTTCCATTAACCGCAAAGTGCTCGGGGATGTCCTGAGGTTGTGGAAGGCGCTACATAAATGCGAGATCTGTCTTTTCCTGTTTTCCCTTCACTCTTCTCTTCTCGGAAACCACATCCTAATGCCCCCCCCTGGGTTTGTTCTTCCTCTTGTTTCTCCCTAGGCCTCCGAGGCGTTTCTGGTGCTGCTCCTGGAGGATGCCTACCTCTGCACCCTGCACGCCAAGAGAGTGACCCTGTTCCCAAAAGATGTGCAGCTGGCCCGCAAGATAAGGGGCATCCAGGAGGGTCTGGGCTAAGGGAACGAGACAGACAGACAGAGAGAGGGAGAGTTCTCCATTCAGCTTTGATCCTGTGCTGCTGTCCAATCCTCAAACTAACAAAACTCTACGGCGGAGGTAGAGGGCTATGAGAGCTGTGGTCTGGCACTGCGACCTGCTCAGTGCCCCCGCCATCCGACTCTTACACAGAGCCTGTTGCATTATTGTAGCGTAGCTCGTTCTGTGACTTGTGAATCTTAATCTTGTTATATTTTTATACTGTCGCTCCGCTTTGCCAATGGAAGCACCACTGAGCAGCCCATTTGTTATTTAGTGTAGCTTCGACACCCTACAATCTGCAATGCAGATTTCCCCCATCTGATTCAGTGGCCCAGTGGTTAGCACTACTGCCTCACAGCCCGGGTTCAATTCCAGCCTCGAGTGATCGTCTGTGTGGAGTTTGCACATTCTCCCCGTGTCTGCGTGGGTTTCCTCCGGGTGCTCCAGTTTCCTCCCACAGTCCAAAGATGTGCAGGTTATGTGGATTGGCCATGCTAGATTGCCGCTTAGTGTCAGGAGGGTTAGTGGGGTAAATGTGTGGGGAGACAGGGATAGGGCCTGTGGTCGGTGCAGACTCGATAGGCTTGAATGGCCTCCTTCTGCACTGTAGGGATTCTATGATTCCCTGGTTCCCCACCTCTCGCTCTGCCCCTGCACACACCCACTGCTGACCCCGTCCAGTCTAGAGCTGTCACTGGTTGATCTATGGTTGTTGGGGTGCCTCTTGCTGGGGGTGGGGGGGCTGGAGGTGGCGATCTCCGCCGAGCATTCGTGGCTTTAATCGGCGTCAGCTTTGGCTGCAGATCTCTCCCTTGCTGCTGCCCGGGTTTCGTCTGTACCAAGGCGAAGCACTAAGTGTACAAACTCTCGATTGCTTTTGCCTCCAGCTGGGCTGTCTTTGATCCCAATGTAAATCGGGAATAGCTAGGTTATCGGATCAGAGCTCTGCTCAGTCCACAACCATCAACGTGTAAATCTTCACAGAGGTGGAGAGGGGAGGGGGATGTTTACATCACTGTTTTAACCCCACACCACCTCTGAGCTGAGTTAACTTTGACGGCAGCCCTGTCACCATTCACACTGACCTTTCCTCAGCGGCTGGAGGAGGGAGTGATGGGGGTGGGGGGAAGGTGGGGTGGGGGGAAGAGGGATTTCCAGCTGAGATTATGATCAACGTGATGTAAATCCTGACTGCTCTGTCACTAGATCAGGAGGAGTAGAGCTAGAGCCAGCACTTGGGGGTGTGAGGGGGGGAAGGGGTCGGTCGCTGGGCCATTGAATGCAAGCCCATGTCCGCTCTGCCCTCCTGCCTCATACACGTGCGTCGTACCAGATGCTTCTAACTGCTGGACCTTTCTGTAGATAAACCAGATTTTTAATGTATATTTTTTAAGTTTTGAAGAGAAAGCAGCCTCGAGCAGCTGTTGTCGGTGGTTTCAATGCAGGGTTGGTTTGGTGACCTCCAGTGGGAGGGAGCTGATATTCAGGGAGAAATCCCAGATGGTAAGGCCCATCCAAACCATTAACTTCATCCACAGGTCTTCCCCTGTCCCCCTCCTCTCCTGTCGTGTTCTCTCTCTCTCTCTCTCCCCCTCCACCGCTTGTTGGGTTTTAAGTGACTGGTATTCTGGTGATGGGATTGGGTGGAGTTGAATAGGTTGGGAGTCACTGATCCTCTTGGCTGCTCCTCAGTCCTCCTGCTCCCAAATGGGGAAAGGGTAGAAGGGGTGGAGCGAGGGGGAGGGGGAAGACAGCAGGGGTGGGGTGGTTTGGGGGAGGGCAGCGGGGTGGATTGTGGGAGGGGAAGGGCAGCGGGATGGGGGGAAGGTTAGCGGGAATGGGTTGGGGAGAGGGGCAGCGGTGTTTGGGGGAGGGGAAGGGCAGCAGGGGTGGGGTGTGGGGAGGTGGAGGGCAGCAGGGGTGGGGTTGGTTTGGGGGAGGGCAGCGGGGTGGATTGTGGGAGGGGAAGGGCAGCAGGGTGGGGGGAAGATGAGCGGGAATGGGTTGGGGAGAGGGAGAGGGGCAGCGGTGTTGGGGGGAGGGGGAGAGCAGCAGGGGTGGGGTGTGGGGAGGTGGACGGCAGCAGGGGTGGGGTTGGTTGGGAGGAGGGGGAGGGCAGCGGGGCTGGGGGAGGGCAGCAGGGGTGGAGTTTGGGGAGGGGGGGCAGCAGGGGTGGGATTGGTTGGGGGGAAGGGAGAGGGCAGCAGGGGTGGGGGGGGCAATGGGCTGGAGTGACCCCTGACCTGTGTGATCAGAGGCAGCAATGTTTGGAAGCCCCCAGCACCGGAGGATCTGTGAGGCTGTCATTCTGCTCTGACACCCATGGGACTGCACCCATTGTCTGGCGCCTGCAAGGCTGTTCGTCTGTCTGGCACCCATGGGACTGCACCCATTGTGGGATAATGAAGAATATATATTAAAACTAATACCACAAGGAGTGTGGGTGAAGTATTTGTAGCTTTTTGTTTTGAAAGTATTTGGCAATTGGAGGAAACCATCCCTCTTCATTTTGTGTTAACAAACCTGATCAGGTATCGCTAAAATAGAAATGAAAAGTCCCACATTAAGCATTTTAATATTTTAGTTTAAACCACCTCTCCTTCTGTCTTTTACAGTTTACTAATTAGTGTTTTTAATTGCTGATTTAACCCTCTTAAAACATACTTTGAATCTATTTTTTAATATAATTTACTCTTCCCTCCCAACCAAGCGCCTTGACCAAGTCACCCGGTTTAAAATCCTTCTCCGATTGGCTGAAAAACTGTCTTAACAAGTCACGTCCATTTTTTCCAGCCAATCAGAAGTTGGATTGCTGAAAAGTTGGCCCAGTCGCGTTGTCCGGGCAGCTATCTCTGATTGGCTTGCTGGATTTGGCGAGTGACGAAGGATCCAATGAGATTGCTTCTCTGTCAGTCAGGTAGAATTAGCAAAGGGCGGCTGGTGGGTGGGAAACAGACTTATTAAAATTCCTTGTGCTCTGGGGTTCAGCTGGTCCGACCTGTTCCGTTTCCCCGGGTCAGGGGACCCATGGATAATTAGCTGTTCGTTTTTTTTATATACGTGGCTTTAAGGGAAATAATTATTAGAGATATCCCTGCTTGTCAGTATCTTGTCAGTAGGAGATCACGGGCCCAGGCAGTAGGCTTTGCCTGTCTGACCATTTCCATATATCTCCATTTATCAATTGTACATGCAATCTTATAATTATGTGAAGTTTTAAATGATTCCAAAGAACTTTGGACTTGAACAACCTTGCTGTGGCCTGCCTAAATCTGGGAGTGTGAGCGGAGAGAGGGGTTGTTCCCACTTGCCGCTCATATCATTGGGGAAATTAAACCATCAATCTTACAACGCACCTCGTCAAACTAACTTTCAGCCAATGTTTGAGCCCGCGATACTTTTCAGGGAGCCACCGGCAAGCCGAGGGTTAATCAATTACCTTCCAAACACTTGCTGTGTACAAAGTCCTACTTTTTTTTATTTGTTCATGGGATGTGGGCGTCACTGGCTGTGCCAGCATTTATTGCCCCATCCCTAATTGCCCTTGAACTGAGTGACTTACTCAGCCGTTTCAAAGGGCAGTTAAGAGTGAACCACATTGCTGTGACTCTGGAGTCACATGTAGGTCAGACCGGGTAAGGACGGCGGATTTCCTTCCCTAAAGGACATCGTTGAACCAAATGGTGTTTTGCGATTTTAATTCTAGCTTTTTATTGAATTCAAATTTAATCATCTGCTGTGATGGGATTCGAACCCGGATCTCCGGAGAGTTGCCTCGGGTCTCTGGATTACTAGTCCAGTGACAATACCACTATTCTCTATCCCCCCATAACACTGAAAATGTCTGCCGTTCACATTTCTATCCCTTTCCCTCTTCCAAGGACTTGTCACAGATCTTGCTGCACATCTACAGCATTACACCTGCTGATAGCTATTGATGCAACTAACTTGTACATAAGTGACTTATTTTACAGAGGGATTTTTCCCTCGACCTCTCTCTCCCTTCCTCTTCCCCTCTCTCCTTTCCCCCACTCTCCTCCCTATCCCCTCCCCCCCCTATCCCCTCCCCTCCCTATCCCCCCCCATCCCCTCCCCTCCCCTCCCTATCCCCTCCCCTCCCTATCCCCTCCCCCCCTATCCCCTCCCCCCCTATCCCCTCCCCCCCCTATCCCCTCCCCCCCTATCCCCTCCCCCTCTCTCCTCAGCCAGTATTTGACTCCAGAATACTTTCAAAGGGTTTTCCAACAACAATAAAGAGGAGGAATTTGGAATCCGGTAGTAATTGATTAAGTCTCTCTCTCTGTCTCTTCCTCTCTCCTTCTTAGCTGGGCCACACTGTGTTGGCAGTGAGGGAGAGGTGATATTGGACAGTTTGGCCACCAGTCTGTAACCTGTATGCTGAACAGGAACAGCAGGGCGAGTCCAAGCTAAAGGTGCTCTTACCTCAACCCACTCAGACTGGAAAGTGAGACTGTTCTTCATACAGGCAGGGAATCCGCGTACAGTCCAGTATGGAATGTGTCCCAAGGACTGAAGTTTATAAATAGCGTTTAAATAATAATTGTGAGATTTTGTTACTAAGTGAATTGATGGGGATGGGAGGGCGGGGTGAGATTGTTGTGGGAATTTTGTATTTTCTTACTGTGATGAACAATGTAATAAAAGAATTGAAATTTTAAATAGACATTGGCTCAGGTTAGAGTTTTGGGACAATTCTAAGAAGATTGTGTCGAGCCTCGATGTGTGGAAACGACCACTTGACCTCAATCTCTCGCTGTCGAGTGGAGAACGGTGTTGATTTTCCTTCAAAATATCAATTTAACAAGTTTCTTCCAGAGGTGTGTCCTCTCTTCCTCAGCAGGGTATGTTCAAACCAGCTCGGAGCAGGAGGCCATGCGACTCCTTTGAACCTGCTCTGCCATTCAGCAAGCTCGTGGCCTGATCATCAATCCCACCCTCAGTCCCCGCTGAGCACCCACAGCTTGCTGGACGGTGGAGAATTCCAAAGATTCACATCCCTGTGCATGAGGAAGTTTCTCCTTGTTCAGTACAAACTGACCAGCCCCCGATCCTGAGACTCCTATTTTGGGTTAAAACCAATTAAGCCCCTTGAGGATGGTTAAGAGTCAACCACATTGCTGTGGCTCTGGAGTCACATGTAGGCCAGATCGGGTAAGGATGGCAGATTTCCTTCCCTAAAGGACACTAATGAACCAGATGGGTTTTTACAACAATCGACAATAGTTTCACCATGACTGAGGCAAGCTTTCGATTCCTGATTTATTAATTGAATGTAAATTCTACCAGCTGCCGTGGTGGGATTTGAACCTGGGTCCCTCCGAGCATTAACCTGGGCCTCTGGATTACTAGTAAAGTGATGACATCCAATTAGCCCACTTTCTGAAAATCTTGACCTCCTGATATTTTGATGGTGGGGTGTATAAACTAATCTAGGCTGACACTCCAGCACAGTGCCTGTCAGAGCTGCCAGCCTCTGAATGAGACGTTCGACTTGGTTTCCTCACTCTGTGTCTGAGTAGCCCTGGCTGACTCTGTGGCCCCTTATCTGTCAGAGTGAGTTGATGATCTGCACGCACACTTTCCAGTTCTTCTGCCTAAAGTTAATCCTGAAGCAGGCCCAGGGACTCGCGGAGCCAGCTCCCTCCTGGAATTGCCGATTCTCTCGGGTTGATGTCAGAAAAAGGAAACCCCATGGGCAGAATATGTTGAAATTTTGGAAGAAGAGCGCGGGGGGGGGGGGGGGGGGGGAGGGAGGAACTCTCCCGAGTGTCCTGCTCAATATTTATCCTTAAACCAAGAGGAAAAACAATCTAGTTACAACCATATTGCTGTTTGTAGAACAAAGAAAATTACAGCACAAGGATAGGCCCTTCAGCCCTCCAAGCTGCACCGACCATGCTGCCCGACTGAACTAAAACCCCCTATCCTTCCGGGGACCATATCCCCCTATTCCCATCCGATTCATGTATTTCTCAAGACACCCCTTAAATCATATCTGCTTCCACTGCTTCCCCTAACAGCGAGTTCCAGACACCCACCACCCTCTGTGTAAAAAAAAAACCTGCCTCATCCATCTACATCAATGGGCATGAAGTAGAAAGGGTCGAGAGCTTCAAGATTTTAGGTGTCCAGCTCACCAACAACCTATCCTGGTCCCCCATGCCGACACTATAGTTAAGAAACCCCACCAACACCTCTACTTTCTTAGAAGACTAAGGAAATTTGGCATGTCAACTATGACTCTCTCCAACTTTTACAGATGCACCATAGAAAGCATTCTTTCTGGTTGTATCACAGCTTGGTATGGCTCCTGCGCTGCCCAAGACTGCAAGGAACTACAAAAGGTTGTGAATGTAGCCCAATCCATCACGCAAACCAGCCTCCCATCCATTGACTCTGCCTACACTTCCTGCTGCCTCGGCAAAGCAGCCAGCAGAATTAAGGACCCCACGCATCCCGGGCATTCTCTCTTCCACCTTCTTCCATTGGGAAAAAGATACAAAAGTCTGAGGTCACGTACCAACTGACTCAAGAACAACTTCTTCCCTGCTGCTGTCAGACTTTTGAATGGACTTACCTTGCATTAAGTTGATCTTTCTCTGCACCCTAGCTATGACTGTAACACTACATTCTGCACTCTCTCATTTCCTTCTCTATGAACGGTATGTTTTGTCTGTATAGCGCGCAAGGAACAATACTTTAAACTGTAAATATATGTGACAATAAATCAAATCAAAATCCTTTAAACCTTGCCCCTCGCACCTTAAACCTATGCCCCCTAGTAATTGACTCGTCTACCCTGAGAAAAAGCTTCTGATTATCCACTCTGTCCATGCCCCTCATCATCTTATAGACTTCTATCAGGTCACCCCTCAACCTCTGTCGTTCCAATGAGAACAAACCAAGTTTCTTCAACCTCTCCTCATAGGTAATGCCCTCCATACCAGGCAACATCCTGGTAAATCTTCTCTGTACCCTCTCCAAAGCCACCACATCCTTCTGGTAATGTGGTGACCAGAATTGAACACTATATTCCAAGTGCGGCCTAACTAAGCTATAAAGCTGCAACATGACTTGCCAATTTCTAAACTCAATGCCCTGGCTGATGAAGGCAAGCATGCTGTATGCCTTCTTGACTACCTTCTCCACCTGCATTGCCACTTTAATGTTTATAAAGTTTATTTATTTATTAGTCACAAATAAGGCTTACATTAACACTGCAATGAAGTTACTGTGAAATTCCCGTCAGTGACCTGTGTACCTGTACACCCAGATCCCTCTGCCTATCAATACTCTTAAGGGTTCTGCTATTTACCGTATATTTCCTATCTGTATTAGACCTTCCAAAATCCATTACCTCACATTTGTCCAGATTAAACTCCATCTGCCATCTCTCCGCCCAAGTCTCCACCCGAGCTGTATCCTCTGATGGTCCTCACTGCTATCTGCAAACCAACCAATCTTTGTGTCGCCCGCAGACTTACTAATCAAACCAGTTACATTTTCCTTCAAATTATTTATATATATTACAAGCACTGATCCCTGAGGAACTCCACTTGTCACCGCCCTTCCACTGCTCCCCTCTATCTTCTATGACTGAGCCAGTTCTGTATCCACCTTGCCAGCTCACTTCTGATCCCATGCGACTTCACCTTCTGCACCAGTCTGCCATGAGGGACCTTGTCGAAGGCCTTACTGAAGTTCATGTAGACAACATCCACTGCCCTACCCACATTAATCATCTTCATCACTTCCTCGAAAAACTTAATCAAGTTAGTGAGACACGACCTCCCCTTCACAAAACCATGTTGCCTCTCGCTAATACGTCCACTTATTTCCAAGTGGGAGTAAACCCCGTCTCAAAGAATCCTCTCCAATAATTTCCCTACCAATGACGTAAGGCTCACAGGCCTGTAATTACTTGGATTATTCTTGCTACCCTTCTTAAACAAAGGAATAACATTGGCTTTTTTCTAATCCTCTGGGACTTCCCCTGTAGCCAGTGAGGATACAAAGATTTCTCTCAAGGCCCCAGCAATTTCCTTCCTGGCCTCTCTCAGTATTCTGGAGTATATCCCATCAGGCCCTGGGAACTTATCTACCTTAATGTTTCTCAAGAACCCCAATACCTCCTTTTTGATCTCAGCATGACTCAAACTGTCTATACACCCTTTCCCAATCTCATCATCCAGCAAGTCCTTGTCTTTGGTGAATACTGACGCAAAGTACTCACTTAATACCTCGCCCATTTCCTCTGGCTCCATGCATAGATTCCCTCCCCTGTCCTTGAGTGGACCGACTCTCTCCCTGGCTATCCTCTTGCTCTTTATATATATATAAAAAAACGTTGGGATTTTCCTTGATCCTGCTGGCCAATGCTTTTTCATGACCCCTTTTAGCCTTCCTTACTCCTTGCTTAAGTTTCTTTTTACTTTCCTTGAATTCCACACTTGCTTTGTGTGTTCTCAGTCTCCTAGCTTTGACAAATGCTTTATTTTTCTCTTTGACTAGGCTCACAATATCTCCCATTATCCAAGATTCCCAAAACTTGCCAAACTTGTCTTTCATCCTTACAGGAATGTGCCGGTCCTGAATCCCTATCAACTTACACTTGAAAGCCTCCCACATGCCAGATGTTGATTTGCCTTCAAACATCTGCCCCCAATCTACATTCTTCAGTTCCTGCCTAATATTGTTGTAATTAGCCTTCCCCCAAGTTAGCACCTGAAATTGAGGACGACACTTATCTTTTTCCATCAGTACCTTAAAGCTTACTGAATTGTGGTCACTGTTCCCAAACTGCTCCCCTACTGAAACATCGACCACCTGGCCGGGCTCATTCCCCAATACCAGGTCCACTATGGCCCCTTCCCTAGTTGGACTATCTACATACTGCTTCAAGAAGCCCTCCTGGATGCTCCTTACAAACTCTGCCCCATCCACACCCCGAGCACTGAGTGATCCCAGTCGACATAGGGGAAGTTAAAATCTCCCACCACAACAACCCTGTTACTTTTACACCTTGCCAAAATCTGCCTACAAATCTGTTCCTCAATCTTCCGCTGGCTGTTGGGTGGCCTATAGTAAGCCCCCAACATTGTGACTACAGCCTTCCTATTCCTGAGCTCTACCTATATTGCCTCGCTGTATGAGCCCTCCGAGGTTTCCTCCCACAGTACAACTGTGATATTCTCCTTATGATGTGGAGATGCCAGCGTTGGACTGGGGCGTTGGTCTGTATCTTTAAAACTTGATTACTTGTAAAGACTCGCATTCCAACCATTATTTTGTAAATTGAGTTTGTGTCTTTATATGCCCTGTTTGTGAACAGAACTCCCACTCACCTGACGAAGGAGCAGCGCTCCGAAAGCTAGTGGCTTTTGCTACCAAATAAACTTGTTGGACTTTAACCTGGTGTTGTGAGACTTCTTACTATATTCTCCTTAACAGTGGTGCAACTCCCCCTTAGCTTTTACATCCCACTCTATCCTGCCTGAAACATCTGTATCCTGGAACATTAAGCTGCCAATCCTGTCCTTCCCTTAACCAAGTCTCTGTAATGGCAACAACATCATAGTTCCAAGTACTAATCCAAGCTCTAAGTTCATCTGCCTTACCTGTTACACTTCTCACGTTGAAACAAATGCACTTCAAACCCCCAGACCCTCTTTGATTAGTAATCCCACCCTGCCTGCTCTTTCTCTGAGTCTTTCTGGCCCCACTCTCTGGTTTCTCTTCAGTTAATTCACCTTTCCTTTGGTTCCCACCCCCCTGCCAAACTAGTTTAACTTAGTTGTGGGAGCTTGCTGTGTGTTAATTGGCTGCCAGTATTTTTTCTACCTTGCATTCTCCTTTAGGATGTTCTGAGGTGGCGTTGGGTGCTATATAAATACAAGTCTGTTCATTCCATGTCCACCTTACAGTTCATGCCGCACAGGCTGTGGACAGTTTAACAATGTTGAGTTAAAAGGACAGTGTGGTGGAGCTGGGACGGGGAGAGAAGGGATTGAGAAAGCCAAGGCGTTTGCACTAAAGGGCAAGCAGACCGAGATTAATTGTGTTCGGATTAAGTGAAGAGTCAACTAGATTGCTGTGGGTCTGGGGCACATGTCGGCCAGACCGGGTAACGCTGGCAGATTTCCTTCCCTAAAGGGCATTCGTTAACTAGTCCATTTTTTACAACAATAGTTTCACGTTCACTGAGACTCGGTGTTTTTTTAGTTCCGATTTATTTAATTAATTGAATTTAAATTCCTCCAGCTGCCATGGTGGGATTTGAACTCTGTCACGGGATCCCGAGCCCGGTAACATCACTGCTCTGCTCCCCTCTGTAAGTGGCGATCATTATTTCTTCAGGTTGCTCAGAGCCCCGCTGCTTGAGACAGCCTCCTCATCGTGTGGGCTGATACTTCTAACCCGGTGCCAGTTTGAGAGCCAAATGCTTCTCTCCATGGTAACCAGACACTACGAGTAAGGCAGGAGTGCCTCGGGGGGGCGGGGGGGAGTTAGTTGCAAGGTTCTCTCTCTCTTGACATGGGCCCTGAATGAGAGCACGGCCCCTAACCTGTCAGAGTGCAGTAACCCGAGCACACTCTGAAAGCTGTTTGTTAAAATTAGTCCCTAAAGCAGGTAGAGTGATTCCTAGCGTCAATCTCCCCACCCCCACTGGAATAGGGCACACTCCGCTTAATGAGATAGTGGCTGCTTTTTTTGGTGGGAGCAACCAGTTTCAGATTTCATAGAATCCCTACGGTGCAGAAGGAGGCCATTCAGCCCATCACACCTGCACAGACCATAATCCCACCCACACCCTATCCCCACAAACCTCATGCATTTACCCTAGCTAATCCCCCTGACACTAATGAGCAATTTAACATGGCCAATCCACCTAACCTGCACATCTTTGGACTGTGGGAGGAAACCGGAGCACCCGGAGGAAACCCACGCTGACACGGGGAGAATGTGCAAACTCCGCACAGACAGTGACCCAAGCCGGGAATTGAACCTGAGTCCCTGGCGCTGTGAGGCAGCAGTGCTGACCACTGTGCCGCCGTGCCACTCCCCTTTGAGTGATGAAGTGCTTCCTGACCTCCCCGCTGAATGGCCTAGATGTAATTTTAAAGGTGATGTCACTTTGTTGTGGACTCCCCTCACCACCAGCCCCCCACACACATCCAAAGGAGATAGTTTATCTCTGTCCCTATGCCATCAACTCTTAATCATCGTAAACACGTCAACTAGATCACCTCTTCACCTTCCATGCTCGAGGGAATTCAGGCCTACTTTGTCCTCGTAATGTCAGCCTTTTGGCCCTGGCGTCATGCTGACACTCCAAGGACAGTTTGGCCTTGCCTTGGAGGAAATGTTGAGTGTTTTAAGGAGTGTGATGCAAGGCAATAAAACAAAGCCAGGGAGGGGAGGGGTAGCTGGCTCCTGATCCTGATTTGGTTCCACATTCCCCCCCCCCTCCCACCACCCACAACACTCGAGAGGATTGAGGCACAGGAGTGAAAGTTTGTTGTGTTACCTTTCACATCTGGATATCCACTTACTTCACGAGATGGTTCTGGAGACTGCGAACGAGCGGCCATTCGTCTTTTAGAGATAGGAGGGGAAAGAGAAGTCAGGACATGGACTCTCTCTTTATGGGTCAAGGCATGAAGATTGGGGGCAGGTTGGGGTGGGGGTTTTCTGCCGATATAAGTTAGCCCTCTACCTGCAATGGACTTTGAAAGATTCTAAGGCACTGCACAGGAAAAGGACAGTGACATCTGATTCACATTAAATATGCAGAACAAAAACAGTCCATTTGACCGAGCCAGTTCATGCCAGCAATCTAGCCCCATCCGAGCCTCTTTTTAAAGTTTATTAGTGTCACAAGTGGGCTTACATTAACACTGCAATGAAGTTACTGTGAAAATCCCCTAGTTGCCACACTCTGGGCCTGTCCGGGTAACACTGAGGGAGAATTTAGCACGGCCAATGCACCTAATCAGCACGTCTTTCAGACTGTGGGAGGAAGCCGGAGTACCCCGGAAGAAACCCACGCAGACACGGGGAGAATGTGCAAACTCCACACAGACAGTGACCCGAGCATCGAACCTGGGTTCCTGGCACTGCGAGGAAGCAGTGTTAACCACTGTGCCACCATCCTCTCATCCATCCTCATCTAGCTCTGTATCAGCAGAGCCCTTCATTCCCTTCTCCTTCAACCCCTTGCTTAGCTTCCCCTCAAATGCGTCTTGCATGTCAGCTATACCCTGTGGTAGTGAGTTTGTAATCTTCTCACTGTCTGGGGATAGAGGTTTCTTCTGAATTCCTATGTATTTTCTTGGTGACTATCTTATATTGATGGTCTCTAGTTATGCTGTTTCCCCCAAGAGGCAGCATTCTCTCTGTGACCTCTCCATCAAAACTTTTCAGAATTTTAAAGATCTCTATTAGTTTATTCCTCAGCCGTCTCTTTTGAAGAGATGCTTTCTGTCAGTCTTTTCCGATGTATAATCTCACAGTTCTGATATTAGCCTCTTCGATCTATTTCTGCGCCTTCTCGAGTGTCTCTATATCTTTCTTACGATATGGCGGCCAGAACCGTAGACAGTAAATGTTGATAAAGATGTTGGATCATGCTGCGCGAGGGTGGGGTACTCCTGCCCAAAGGGCTGATAGAGAGATGAAGGTGACGGAAGAAAGATTCAATGTCGTGTCGAGCCTGAAATTTATTGAGGTGAGGGTGTAAGGGGATAAAGCGGAGTACAGACAGGGAAGGTCAGAGGAAATAGTGGATACGTAGCAATGGCAATAGAAGAAGGGAATGGGGTGAGAGGGAAGGGGAGGGGAGGATGGATTCAGTAAGTTGCTGGAGTCTGCCTATCTAATCCTCATAGCTAACTCTATTCTTGGCAATGTCCTCAGGACTCTGTCTCCTGTGATCACATCCTTCCTGTGACGTTGTGGCCAGAACTGTATGCCAGTCTCTCTTTCTAAGTAATTGGTTGTATGTGAGATATTTAACAAGAGCCGCACGGACGCACTGGAAATGGACGATTGAATGACAGGAGGCCGGTGTTATTGGTGAGGGAGAGATTGATACACAACTCCTCTGTGCCTCAATTGAAGTCAAACAGTTGCAGTTTTGGAATGCATCTGTCTAACAAGATCATTGTTATTATCTCTTCCCCTCTCTCTTCCATCCTAATTGAGAGAAGATGGCAGTTAATTGCGTGCGGTCGTTAATTATAAATTACTGGCGTTCACCTGGTAACCTGGTCTCCGTGGAATCGCAGGGTGGATTGCCCACGACAACCAAGTATAAAGCAGCAATTACCCAGGGAGCAATTAGAGTCCGTGACGTCAGCATGGTGCACATTACTGCAGCAAATCAATCAAAGCTGTGGTGTCCCTGTATTCTTCTCCCCATCCCCCTACCTTCCCTCCCCTTAACTCCCCCTACCTTCCCTCCCCCTCCCCAACCTCGCTTCCTCCTCTCCCCACCTTCCCTCCCCCTCCCCAACCTCGCTTCCTCCTCTCCCCACCTTCCCTCCCCCTCCCCAACCTCGCTTCCTCCTCTCCCCACCTTCCCTCGCCTCCCCCACCATCCCATCCCCCACCATCCTATCCCCCCACCTTCCCTCCCCCACCATCCCATCCCCCACCATCCTATCCCCCCACCTTCCCTCCCCCACCTCCCCTCCCCCACCATCCCATCCCCCCACCTCCCCTCCCCCACCTTCCCATCCCCCCACCTCCCCTCCCCCACCTTCCCATCCCCCCACCTCCCCTCCCCCACCTTCCCTCCCCCCCCACCATCCCATCCCCCCACCTTCCCTCCCCTCCCCCAGCTTCCCATTCCCTTACCTTCCCTCCCCTTATCTCCCCGACCTTCCTCCCCTCTCCAACCTCTCTTCCCCCTCCCCTAACCTTCCCTCCCCTCTCCCCACCTCCCCATCCCACCTCCCCTCCCCTCTCCCCACCTCCCCTCTCCCCAGCTCCCCTCTCCCCACCTCCCCTCTCCCCACCTCCCCTCCCGCCACCTCCCCTCCCCACCTCCCCTCCCCTCTCCCCACCTCCCCTCTCCCCACCTCCCCTCTCCCCACCTCCCCTCCCCTCTCCCCACCTCCTCTCCCCTCTCCCCGCCTCCCCTCCCCTCCGCTCTCCCCACCTCCCCTCCCCTCCCCCACCTCCCCCTCCCCTCCCCTCCCCCACCTCCCCCTCCCCTCCCCCACCTCCCCCTCCCCTCCCCCACCTCCCCCTCCCCTCCCCCACCGTCCCATCCTCCTACATTCCTCCCCTCCCCCTCACCCCACTTTCCCTTCACTCCCCCGCCTCCCCATCCCCCTATCTTCCCTCCCCCTCATGACCCTACCTCCCCTCCCCTCACCTCCCCTATCTTTCCTCCCCCTCCCCCAACCTTCCTTCCCCCTACCCCTACCTTCCCACCCCCTCCCTCCTTTCCCCCTCTCCAACCTCCCCTCCCCCCTCACCCTACCTTCCCTCCGCCTACCACCCTCCCCTCCCCTACCACCCTTCCCTTCCCTCCCCTCCCCTCCCACCTATCCCTATACTTTATCTCCGCGATGTTGCGGTTTAAAGGAACTATCCTCAGCCTCAAAAATAGTTAAGTAATTGGAGAAGGGCAGGAAGAGGTTCGATGGGACGAGAAGGATTTCAGTAGAGTGAGATTGATTTAGATTGTGTCGCTCCTGAGGCTATAGACAGAACATCACAGAATCCCTGCAGTGTAGAGGGAGGCCATTTGGCCCATCAAATCTGCACCCACTCTCTGACGGAGCATTCTACCCAGGCCCAGCAGCCCCACGTACTTACCCTGCTCGCCCCATTAATTTACACACCTTGCGACTCTAAAGGACAATCTAGCACAGCCAATCCACCTGACCAGCACGTCTTTCGGACTGTGGGAGGAAACCAGAGCACCCGCAGGAAGCCCACGCAGACACGGGGAGAATGTGCAGACTCCATACAGACAGTGACCCAAGACGGGAATCGAAGCCGGGACCCTGGTGCTGTGAGACAGCGGTGTTAACCACTGTGCCACTGTGCATTATGGGTTTGAATCCCACTCCAGGGACCTGAGGACATAAATCAAGGCTGATACTGCAGTGCTGTGCAGCTGGAGGGGCTTGCTGTCTTTCTGGATGAGATATTAAATCGAGGGCCCTCTGTCTGTTCTCTCAGGCGAGCATAAAAGCTCCCTCGGAGAAGAGAAGGGAGTTTTCCCGAGTGTCCTCATTAAAGTTACAGTATCCCTCAATCAACATTGCTGAGAAACAGATGATCTGGGTGATGATCACATTGCTGTTTGTGGGATCTTGCTGTGCACAATATTAGCTGCCGTGTTTCTTCCATTACTGATAGAGTCATAGAGGTTTACAGCATGGAAACAGGCCCTTCGGCCCAACTTGCCCATCCGCCCTTTTTTTTTGAAACCCCTAAGCTAATCCCAATTGCCCGCATTTGGCCCATATCCCTCTATACCCATTGTACCCATGTAACCATCTAAATGTTTTTTAAAAAGATAAAATTTAACACTCCTCTACTACTACCCCTGACAGCTTGTTCCAGACACTCACCACCCTCTGTGTGAAAAAATGTCCCCTCTGGACACTTTTGTATCTCTCCCCTCTCACCTTAAACCTATGCCCTCTAGTTTTAGACTCCCCTACCTTTGGGAAAAGATATTGACTATCTACCTTGTCTGTGCCCCTCATTATTTTATAGACCTCCATAAGGTCACCCCTCAGCCTCCTACACTCCAGAGAAAAAAGTCCCAGTCTATTCAGCCTCTCCTTATAACTCAATCCATCAAGTCCCGGTAGCATCCGAGTAAATCTTTTCTGCACTCTTTCTAGTTTAATAATATCCTTTCTATAATAGGGTGACCAGAATTGCACACAGTATTCCAAGTGTGGCCTTACTAATGTCTTGTACAACTTCAACAAGATGTCCCAACTCCTGTATTCAATGTTCTGACCGATGAAACCAAGCATGCCGAATGCCTTCTTCACCACTCTGTCCACCTGTGACTCCACTTTCAAGGAGCTATGAACCTGTACCCCTAGATCTCTTTGTTCTGTAACTCTCCCTAACACCCTATCATTAACTGGAGGAGTTACTCCAGTAACTACTGCTCGAAAGTTCTTCAGCGCTGTGGTTATAAAAGGCGCTATATAAATGAAAACCGTTCTTCTTTTCAATAAAAGGAAACAGTTTCTATTGATCAAAGTTACAATAATCAGAGATTGATGGCACAGTGGTTAGCACTGCTGTCTCAGAGCTCCAGGGACCCAGGTTCGATTCCAGCCTCGGGTGACTGTGTGGTGCTATGGTTCAGGTCAGAAACTCCAGAGTGTTTTAAGGAGCTCACTTGGATCATAAGTTTTGCATCTTGAATTTGGCGAGGATAAGCATGATATGTTTCACTTCAGGTATGATTCAAATGACCCACTGGGGAGCTTTTATCAAAGTTTTTTTCAGAATATAATTTACATGTATAGTAAGAACTTTTATCAGTTACAAGCAAGAAACAAAACAACCATGCGAATGTATAACCCTTAACAAAGATATCTAATGTGTTCCAATCAAACCAAAACCTTCCATGGACAAAACCCTTTAAACAAGTTCAGCACAGCAAAGCCTAATGCTCGCGTGATACTGGAATCGAGTCGTTTGGATGGAGAATTGAAAACTCTCAGTCTTGTAAATTCTAGCAGCCCTGTTGACATACTCAGAACAGTTTGAAGTCAGATAGATTCTGGTCAAGTCTCCAACAGCAGATTCTCCCCTTCAGAAGGCAAGATCTTGTTTTCAGATAACCAGTAGAATTTCCAAATAAAACAGGGAGAGAGAGAAACACTTCTTTACAGCTTGCTGCCCCTTCTAAAAAAAACTAACCTGCAGCTCAGAACTGAAAATTAAAGAGCTCCCGTCACCTGACCTGCCAACCAGTTTTCCCCCTAACAAGACAGAGTCATAAAACTCATCTCAGTAAGTACCTGAAAACCCCATTTAAGCCACTTATGGAGCAATAAAAGGACTCATCGTGGATAACCCGATGCCACAATGAGAGCTGAGAGCTACAGAAAACATGATTTAAAAAAAAAACATTTCTTAAAGGTACACTGATGTCACAGTGGACTCCGCACATTCTCCTCGTGTCTGCGTGGGTTTCCTCCGGGTGCTCCAGTTTCCTCCCACAGTCCAAAGATGTACAGGTTAGGTGCATTGGCCATGCAATATTGTCCCAAGATGTGGAGGTTAGGTGGATTAGTGAGATAAATATGTGGGATTATGGGGATCAGGACTGGGTCAGATTAAAAAGGTGGATAAACTTGATGGGCCCAAAGGCCTCATTCTGCACTATAGGGATTCTATGAATTAATGTTTTTTTTATTACTATCACCAGTAGGCTTACATTAACACTGCAATGATGTTACTGGGAAAATCCCCTAGTCGTCACACTCCGGTGCCTATTCGGGTACACTGAGGGAGAATTTAGTATGGCCAATTCACCTAACCTGCACGACTTTCAGACTGTGGGAGGAAACCAGGGCACCCGGAGGAAACCCAAACAGACACAGCGAGAATGTGCAAGTGCACAGAGACAATGACCCAAGCCTGGAATTGAACCTGAGTCCCTGGAACTGTGAGGCAGCAGTGCTAACCGCTGTGCCACTGTGCCACCACCCCCAGAATAGGTGGCCTGGCATGTTAGTTTATAAAGCATTGGTATGAAATGCTTCACAGCATGACTCTCTGAAATGATCTGTCTTACGAAGGTTATCCAGATAGACTGGATCCTGGCTCAGAATGACAGAATATCCTACAATGCAGCAGGAGGCCACTCAGCCCATCATGCCTGTACTGGCTCTTTAAAAGAGTTATCCGATTAACCCAACTCCCTGCCACCGACAACCTTCTCTCCCGCAAACTCTCGGGTGAGAATTTCCAGCCTCGTTCATCCCGAAACCGTAAAATCCCGCCAGGGTCAACGGCCCTCGCCAGATCCGATTCCCATGGTGGGCGGGACGGGAAAATTCCAGCCGAGGTCTGCATCCAATTCCCAGGATAATGTAATGACTTTCCATATTTGAAAAAGATGGTTTTGAAATATGCTGCTTATGGAATTATCATAAATGCCCTGGTT
This sequence comes from Mustelus asterias, assembly GCF_964213995.1. NCBI lineage: Eukaryota > Metazoa > Chordata > Chondrichthyes > Carcharhiniformes > Triakidae > Mustelus > Mustelus asterias. The sequence continues at coordinate 4,143,197 of NC_135808.1, read as the reverse complement.
ACTGACTCCCCTGCCAGTGGAAAGAGTTCCTCCCTATCTTATCAGAAAACAACATGATTTTAAATGTCTCTATCCAATCTCCCCATCACCTCAGAATTCCCCACAATTCCAACTTCTCCAGCCTCTCTGCATAACTGAAGTCTCTCTGGGTGGCGCAGTGGTTAGCATTGCTGTCTCACAGCACCAGAGACCCGGGTTCAATTCCGGCCTTGGGTCACTGTCTGTGTGGAGTTTGCACTTTCTCCCCGTGTCTGCGTGGGTTTCCTCCGGGTGCTCCGGTTTCCTCCCACAGTCCAAAGATGTGCAGGTTAGGTTGATTGGCCATGCTAAAATTGTCCGTTAGTGTTAGAGGGATTAGTGGGGTAGATGTGTGGGGTTATGAGAATAGGGCCTGGGTGGGATTGTGGTTGGTGTAGACTCAATGGGCTGAATGGCCTTCTTCTGCACTGAAGGGATTCTATGGTTCTCTCAATCCTCCTCTGCGCCCTCCGAGGCCTTGACATCCTTCCCCAGGTGTGGAAACAATATTCCAGCTGGGACCTAGCCAGTTAAGGATAAGCACAATGTCAATGAATTTATGCTCAGGAGCTGGTCCTGTGTGAAGTCTGTGATATTGGACAACAACCTGTTGGTGTACGAGAGTGTTAAACAGCTCGGTGGTGGGAAGAGGTATTGCGGCTCAGTGACTGGATGTAGAGATGGGGCTCTGAATGTAACATTGACTGCCTGAAATGGAATCACTTGAAAACAAACAAACAAATTAAATCTATATTTCTTTATTCTAATTCCAAAAGATTTTGTTGTATTTTTGCCCCTTCTCCCTCTCTTGGGTCGACCTGCATCGTACACACTCTGGGTCAGTAAAACACATGGGTCCCCCTCCTCCCACCTCTCCCTCCCCCATCACTCAGGTCCCCCCCACCACACACCTTGTCGTTATCACATTGCTGTTTGTGGGATCTCGCTGTGCACCAAGGGGCAGAAGCTTTGGCCTCCACGATGACAGTAGCCAACGTGTCAATAAAAGTACTTGACTGGCAGCGGAGTGCTTTGAGACACACTGAGAGGGTAAAAGGTGCTAGACAAATGCAAGTCTTTCTTTCCTTTTCTAACAGGAGAGGCAGTGGTGTAGTGGTATTGTCACTGGACTAGCAATCCACTGACCTGGGTTCAAATCCCACCACGGCAGATGGTGAAATTTAAATTCAATTTAAGATAAAATCTGGATTTATAAATTATAATTAAAAGCCAATAATGGAGCTATGAAAAGCTATGAATGGATTGTCGTAAAAACACATCTGGTTCACTAATGTACCTTCTGGACTGCATGAAATGCCACTCAGGTCGGTAGACAATAAATGCTGCCAGCAATGCCCACATTGCAGAATGAATAAAAATAAAACCTTCGCCTGATAACAAGAAATGGTTGGAGGCACTGGATACTGCAAAGGACATGAGCCCTGATAATATTCAGGCAATAGTACTGAAGACTTGTGCTCCAGAACTTGTCGCTCTCCTAGCCAAGCTCTTCCAGTACAGTTACAACACTGGCATCTACCCAACAATGTGGAAAATTGCCCAGTTATGTCCTGTACACTTAAAGCAGGACAAATCCAACCCAGCCAATTACCACTCAATCAGTCCACTCTTGGTCATCAGTAAAGTGATGGAAGGGGTCATCAACAGTGCCATCAAGCAGCACCTGCTCAGCAATAACCTCCTCAGTGACGCCCAGTTTGGGTTTCGCCAGGGTCACTCAGCTCCTGACCTCATTACAGCCTTAGTTCAAACATGGATGAAAGAGCTGAATTCCAGAGGTGAGGCAAGAGTGGCAGCTTTGACATCAACTCCGCATTCGACATCAATGCATTTGGCATCAAGGGGCCCTATCAAAAATGAAATGAATGGGTATCGAGGGCAAACTCTCGCTGGTTGGAGTCATACCTGGGACATAGGAAGATGGTTGTGTTTGTGGAGGGTCAGTTATTTCAGCTCCAGGAGTCCCTCAGGAGAGTGTCAATGACCATCGCTTCGTCAATAGGTCAGAAGTGGGGATGGTCGCTGATGATTTTGCACAATGTTCAGCACCATTCGCGACTCCTCAGATACTGAAGCAGTTCATGTTCAAATGCAGCAAGACCTGGACAATATCCAGGCTTGGGCTGATAAGTAGCAAGTAACATTCACGCCACACAAATGCCAGGCAATGACCATCACCAATAAGAGACACTCTAACCACTGCCCCTTGACATTCAATGGTGTAACCATCACTGAATCCCCCACTGTCAACATCCTTGGGGTTACCATTGACCAGAAACTCAACTGGATCCGCCACATAAACACAGTGGCTACAGGAGCAGGTCAGAGGAGAGGAATACCGCGGCGAGTAACTCACCACCTGACTCCCCAGAGCCTGTCTACCGTCAACAAGGCACAAGTCAGGAGTGTGATGGAATACTCCCCACTTGCCTGGATGGGTGCAGCTCCAACAACACTCAAGAAGCTCGACCCCATCCAGGACAAAGCAGCACATCCACAAACATCCACTCCCTCCACCACCGACGCTCAGCAGCAGCAGTGTGTACTATCTACAAGGTGCACTGCAGCAACTCACCAAAGATCCTTAGGCAGCACCTTCCAAACCCACCACCACTTCCATCTGGAAGGACAAGAGCAGCAAATACATGGGAACACCACCACCTGCAAGTTCACCTCCAAGCCACTCACCAGCCTGTTACAGAGGTTTTAGTGTCAGTGCTGTTGTTACAGAGGTTTTAGTGTAGGTGCTGTTGTTACAGAGGTTTTAGTGTCAGTGCTGTTGTTACAGAGGTTTTAGTGTAGGTGCTGTTGTTACAGAGGTTTTAGTTTAGGTGCTGTTGTTACAGAGGTTTTAGTGTCGGTGCTGTTGTTACAGAGGTTTTAGTGTCGGTGCTGCTGTTACAGAGGTTTTAGTGTCGGTGCTGCTGTTACAGTGGTTTTAGTGTAGGTGCTGTTGTTACAGAGGTTTTAGTGTAGGTGCTGTTGTTACAGAGGTTTTAGTGTCAGTGCTGTTGTTACAGAGGTTTTAGTGTAGGTGCTGTTGTTACAGAGGTTTTAGTTTAGGTGCTGTTGTTACAGAGGTTTTAGTGTCGGTGCTGCTGTTACAGAGGTTTTAGTGTCGGTGCTGCTGTTACAGTGGTTTTAGTGTAGGTGCTGCTGTTACAGAGGTTTTAGTGTAGGTGCTGCTGTTACAGAGGTTTTAGTGTAGGTGCTGCTGTTACAGTGGTTTTAGTGTAGGTGCTGTTGTTTCAGAGGTTTTAGTGTCAGTGCTGCTGTTACAGAGGTTTTAGTGTAGGTGCTGTTGTTTCAGAGGTTTTAGTGTCGGTGCTGTTGTTACAGAGGTTTTAGTGTAGGTGCTGCTGTTACAGTGGTTTTAGTGTAGGTGCTGTTGTTTCAGAGGTTTTAGTGTCGGTGCTGTTGTTTCAGAGGTTTTAGTGTAGGTGCTGCTGTTACAGAGGTTTTAGTGTAGGTGCTGCTGTTACAGAGGTTTTAGTGTCAGTGCTGCTGTTACAGAGGTTTTAGTGTAGGTGCTGTTGTTACAGAGGTTTTAGTGTAGGTGCTGCTGTTACAGAGGTTTTAGTGTAGGTGCTGTTGTTACAGAGGTTTTAGTGTCAGTGCTGCTGTTACAGTGGTTTTAGTGTCAGTGCTGTTGTTACAGAGGTTTTAGTGTCGGTGCTGTTGTTACAGAGGTTTTAGTGTAGGTGCTGTTGTTACAGAGGTTTTAGTGTAGGTGCTGTTGTTACAGAGGTTTTAGTGTTGGTGCTGCTGTTACAGTGGTTTTAGTGTCAGTGCTGCTGTTACAGTGGTTTTAGTGTAGGTGCTGCTGTTACAGAGGTTTTAGTGTAGGTGCTGTTGTTACAGAGGTTTTAGTGTCAGTGCTGTTGTTACAGAGGTTTTAGTGTAGGTGCTGTTGTTACAGAGGTTTTAGTGTAGGTGCTGTTGTTACAGAGGTTTTAGTGTAGGTGCTGTTGTTACAGAGGTTTTAGTGTAGGTGCTGCTGTTACAGAGGTTTTAGTGTTGGTGCTGCTGTTACAGTGGTTTTAGTGTCAGTGCTGTTGTTACAGAGGTTTCAGTGTAGGTGCTGCTGTTACAGAGGTTTCAGTGTAGGTGCTGCTGTTACAGAGGTTTTAGTGTAGGTGCTGTTGTTACAGAGGTTTTAGTGTAGGTGCTGTTGTTACAGAGGTTTTAGTGTAGGTGCTGTTGTTACAGAGGTTTTAGTGTCAGTGCTGCTGTTACAGAGGTTTTAGTGTAGGTGCTGCTGTTACAGTGGTTTTAGTGTCGGTGCTGCTGTTACAGAGGTTTTAGTGTAGGTGCTGTTGTTACAGAGGTTTTAGTGTAGGTGCTGTTGTTACAGAGGTTTTAGTTGCGGTGCTGTTGTTACAGAGGTTTTAGTGTCGGTGCTGTTGTTACAGAGGTTTTAGTGTAGGTGCTGCTGTTACAGAGGTTTTAGTGTCGGTGCTGCTGTTACAGTGGTTTTAGTGTAGGTGCTGTTGTTACAGAGGTTTTAGTGTAGGTGCTGTTGTTACAGAGGTTTTAGTGTCAGTGCTGTTGTTACAGAGGTTTTAGTGTAGGTGCTGTTGTTACAGAGGTTTTAGTGTCGGTGCTGCTGTTACAGAGGTTTTAGTGTCGGTGCTGCTGTTACAGTGGTTTTAGTGTAGGTGCTGCTGTTACAGAGGTTTTAGTGTAGGTGCTGCTGTTACAGTGGTTTTAGTGTAGGTGCTGTTGTTTCAGAGGTTTTAGTGTAGGTGCTGCTGTTACAGAGGTTTTAGTGTAGGTGCTGTTGTTACAGAGGTTTCAGTGTAGGTGCTGCTGTTACAGAGGTTTCAGTGTAGGTGCTGTTACAGAGGTTTTAGTGTCAGTGCTGCTGTTACAGAGGTTTTAGTGTAGGTGCTGTTGTTACAGAGGTTTCAGTGTAGGTGCTGCTGTTACAGAGGTTTTAGTGTCAGTGCTGTTGTTACAGAGGTTTTAGTGTAGGTGCTGCTGTTACAGAGGTTTTAGTGTAGGTGCTGCTGTTACAGAGGTTTTAGTGTAGGTGCTGCTGTTACAGTGGTTTTAGTGTAGGTGCTGTTGTTTCAGAGGTTTTAGTGTCAGTGCTGCTGTTACAGAGGTTTTAGTGTAGGTGCTGTTGTTTCAGAGGTTTTAGTGTCGGTGCTGCTGTTACAGTGGTTTTAGTGTAGGTGCTGTTGTTTCAGAGGTTTTAGTGTCGGTGCTGTTGTTTCAGAGGTTTTAGTGTCAGTGCTGCTGTTACAGAGGTTTTAGTGTAGGTGCTGTTGTTACAGAGGTTTTAGTGTAGGTGCTGCTGTTACAGAGGTTTTAGTGTAGGTGCTGTTGTTACAGAGGTTTTAGTGTCAGTGCTGCTGTTACAGTGGTTTTAGTGTCAGTGCTGTTGTTACAGAGGTTTTAGTGTCGGTGCTGTTGTTACAGAGGTTTTAGTGTAGGTGCTGTTGTTACAGAGGTTTTAGTGTAGGTGCTGTTGTTACAGAGGTTTTAGTGTTGGTGCTGCTGTTACAGTGGTTTTAGTGTCAGTGCTGTTGTTACAGAGGTTTTAGTGTAGGTGCTGTTGTTACAGAGGTTTTAGTGTTGGTGCTGCTGTTACAGTGGTTTTAGTGTCAGTGCTGTTGTTACAGAGGTTTTAGTGTAGGTGCTGTTGTTACAGAGGTTTTAGTGTAGGTGCTGCTGTTACAGAGGTTTTAGTGTAGGTGCTGTTGTTACAGAGGTTTTAGTGTAGGTGCTGTTACAGAGGTTTTAGTGTCAGTGCTGTTGTTACAGAGGTTTTAGTGTAGGTGCTGTTGTTACAGAGGTTTTAGTGTAGGTGCTGTTGTTACAGAGGTTTTAGTGTAGGTGCTGCTGTTACAGAGGTTTTAGTGTCGGTGCTGTTGTTACAGAGGTTTTAGTGTCAGTGCTGCTGTTACAGAGGTTTTAGTGTAGGTGCTGTTGTTACAGAGGTTTTAGTGTCAGTGCTGTTGTTACAGAGGTTTCAGTGTAGGTGCTGCTGTTACAGAGGTTTCAGTGTAGGTGCTGCTGTTACAGAGGTTTTAGTGTAGGTGCTGTTGTTACAGAGGTTTTAGTGTAGGTGCTGCTGTTACAGAGGTTTTAGTGTAGGTGCTGTTGTTACAGAGGTTTTAGTGTAGGTGCTGTTGTTACAGAGGTTTTAGTGTCAGTGCTGCTGTTACAGAGGTTTTAGTGTAGGTGCTGCTGTTACAGTGGTTTTAGTGTAGGTGCTGTTGTTACAGAGGTTTCAGTGTAGGTGCTGCTGTTACAGAGGTTTTAGTGTAGGTGCTGTTGTTACAGAGGTTTTAGTGTAGGTGCTGTTGTTACAGAGGTTTTAGTGTCAGTGCTGCTGTTACAGAGGTTTTAGTGTAGGTGCTGTTGTTACACAGGTTTTAGTGTAGGTGCTGCTGTTACAGAGGTTTTAGTGTAGGTGCTGTTGTTACAGAGGTTTCAGTGTAGGTGCTGCTGTTACAGAGGTTTTAGTGTAGGTGCTGCTGTTACAGAGGTTTTAGTGTCGGTGCTGCTGTTACAGAGGTTTTAGTGTAGGTGCTGTTGTTACAGAGGTTTTAGTGTCAGTGCTGTTGTTACAGAGGTTTTAGTGTAGGTGCTGCTGTTACAGAGGTTTTAGTGTAGGTGCTGCTGTTACAGAGGTTTTAGTGTAGGTGCTGCTGTTACAGAGGTTTTAGTGTAGGTGCTGTTGTTACAGAGGTTTTAGTGTCAGTGCTGCTGTTACAGAGGTTTTAGTGTAGGTGCTGCTGTTACAGAGGTTTTAGTGTAGGTGCTGCTGTTACAGAGGTTTTAGTGTAGGTGCTGTTGTTACAGAGGTTTTAGTGTCAGTGCTGTTGTTACAGAGGTTTCAGTGTAGGTGCTGTTGTTACAGAGGTTTTAGTGTAGGTGCTGCTGTTACAGAGGTTTTAGTGTAGGTGCTGCTGTTACAGAGGTTTCAGTGTAGGTGCTGTTGTTACAGAGGTTTTAGTGTAGGTGCTGCTGTTACAGAGGTTTCAGTGTAGGTGCTGTTGTTACAGAGGTTTCAGTGTAGGTGCTGTTGTTACAGAGGTTTCAGTGTAGGTGCTGCTGTTACAGAGGTTTCAGTGTAGGTGCTGTTACAGAGGTTTTAGTGTAGGTGCTGCTGTTACAGAGGTTTTAGTGTAGGTGCTGCTGTTACAGAGGTTTCAGTGTAGGTGCTGTTGTTACAGAGGTTTTAGTGTAGGTGCTGCTGTTACAGAGGTTTTAGTGTAGGTGCTGCTGTTACAGAGGTTTTAGTGTCGGTCCTGTTGTTACAGAGGTTTTAGTGTAGGTGCTGCTGTTACAGAGGTTTTAGTGTCGGTGCTGTTGTTCCAGAGGTTTTAGTGTCGGTGCTGTTGTTACAGAGGTTTTAGTGTAGGTGCTGTTGTTACAGAGGTTTTAGTGTTGGTGCTGCTGTTACAGTGGTTTTAGTGTCAGTGCTGTTGTTACAGAGGTTTTAGTGTCGGTGCTGTTGTTACAGAGGTTTTAGTGTAGGTGCTGTTGTTACAGAGGTTTTAGTGTAGGTGCTGTTGTTACAGAGGTTTTAGTGTTGGTGCTGCTGTTACAGTGGTTTTAGTGTCAGTGCTGTTGTTACAGAGGTTTTAGTGTAGGTGCTGTTGTTACAGAGGTTTTAGTGTTGGTGCTGCTGTTACAGTGGTTTTAGTGTCAGTGCTGTTGTTACAGAGGTTTTAGTGTAGGTGCTGTTGTTACAGAGGTTTTAGTGTAGGTGCTGCTGTTACAGAGGTTTTAGTGTAGGTGCTGTTGTTACAGAGGTTTTAGTGTAGGTGCTGTTACAGAGGTTTTAGTGTCAGTGCTGTTGTTACAGAGGTTTTAGTGTAGGTGCTGTTGTTACAGAGGTTTTAGTGTAGGTGCTGTTGTTACAGAGGTTTTAGTGTAGGTGCTGCTGTTACAGAGGTTTTAGTGTCGGTGCTGTTGTTACAGAGGTTTTAGTGTCAGTGCTGCTGTTACAGAGGTTTTAGTGTAGGTGCTGTTGTTACAGAGGTTTTAGTGTCAGTGCTGTTGTTACAGAGGTTTCAGTGTAGGTGCTGCTGTTACAGAGGTTTCAGTGTAGGTGCTGCTGTTACAGAGGTTTTAGTGTAGGTGCTGTTGTTACAAAGGTTTTAGTGTAGGTGCTGCTGTTACAGAGGTTTTAGTGTAGGTGCTGTTGTTACAGAGGTTTTAGTGTAGGTGCTGTTGTTACAGAGGTTTTAGTGTCAGTGCTGCTGTTACAGAGGTTTTAGTGTAGGTGCTGCTGTTACAGTGGTTTTAGTGTAGGTGCTGTTGTTACAGAGGTTTCAGTGTAGGTGCTGCTGTTACAGAGGTTTTAGTGTAGGTGCTGTTGTTACAGAGGTTTTAGTGTAGGTGCTGTTGTTACAGAGGTTTTAGTGTCAGTGCTGCTGTTACAGAGGTTTTAGTGTAGGTGCTGTTGTTACACAGGTTTTAGTGTAGGTGCTGCTGTTACAGAGGTTTTAGTGTAGGTGCTGTTGTTACAGAGGTTTCAGTGTAGGTGCTGCTGTTACAGAGGTTTTAGTGTAGGTGCTGCTGTTACAGAGGTTTTAGTGTCGGTGCTGCTGTTACAGAGGTTTTAGTGTAGGTGCTGTTGTTACAGAGGTTTTAGTGTCAGTGCTGTTGTTACAGAGGTTTTAGTGTAGGTGCTGCTGTTACAGAGGTTTTAGTGTAGGTGCTGCTGTTACAGAGGTTTTAGTGTAGGTGCTGCTGTTACAGAGGTTTTAGTGTAGGTGCTGCTGTTACAGAGGTTTCAGTGTAGGTGCTGTTGTTACAGAGGTTTTAGTGTAGGTGCTGTTGTTACAGAGGTTTTAGTGTAGGTGCTGTTGTTACAGAGGTTTTAGTGTAGGTGCTGTTGTTACAGAGGTTTCAGTGTAGGTGCTGCTGTTACAGAGGTTTTAGTGTCGGTGCTGCTGTTACAGAGGTTTTAGTGTAGGTGCTGTTGTTACAGAGGTTTTAGTGTCAGTGCTGTTGTTACAGAGGTTTTAGTGTCAGTGCTGCTGTTACAGAGGTTTTAGTGTAGGTGCTGCTGTTACAGAGGTTTTAGTGTAGGTGCTGCTGTTACAGAGGTTTTAGTGTAGGTGCTGTTGTTACAGAGGTTTTAGTGTCAGTGCTGTTGTTACAGAGGTTTCAGTGTAGGTGCTGTTGTTACAGAGGTTTTAGTGTAGGTGCTGCTGTTACAGAGGTTTTAGTGTAGGTGCTGCTGTTACAGAGGTTTCAGTGTAGGTGCTGTTGTTACAGAGGTTTTAGTGTAGGTGCTGCTGTTACAGAGGTTTCAGTGTAGGTGCTGTTGTTACAGAGGTTTCAGTGTAGGTGCTGTTGTTACAGAGGTTTCAGTGTAGGTGCTGCTGTTACAGAGGTTTCAGTGTAGGTGCTGTTACAGAGGTTTTAGTGTAGGTGCCGCTGTTACAGAGGTTTTAGTGTAGGTGCTGCTGTTACAGAGGTTTCAGTGTAGGTGCTGTTGTTACAGAGGTTTTAGTGTAGGTGCTGCTGTTACAGAGGTTTTAGTGTAGGTGCTGCTGTTAGAGGTTTTAGTGTCGGTCCTGTTGTTACAGAGGTTTTAGTGTAGGTGCTGCTGTTACAGAGGTTTTAGTGTCGGTGCTGTTGTTCCAGAGGTTTTAGTGTCGGTGCTGTTGTTCCAGAGGTTTTAGTGTAGGTGCTGTTGTTACAGAGGTTTTAGTGTAGGTGCTGTTGTTACAGAGGTTTTAGTGTAGGTGCTGTTGTCCAACAGTGCTGCCTTTTCTCAGTCAGTAATCTCTAACAGCGCTGCCTTTTCTCAGTCAGTAATCTCTAACAGTGCTGCCTTTTCTCAGTCAGTAATCTCGAACAGTGCTGCCTTTTCTCAGTCAGTAATCTCCAACAGTGCTGCCTTTTCTCAGTCAGTAATCTCCAACAGCGCTGCCTTTTCTCAGTCAGTAATCTCTAACAGTGCTGCCTTTTCTCAGTCAGTAATCTCTAACAGCGCTTTTTTTTCCCAGTCAGTAATCTCTAACAGTTCTGCCTTTTCTCAGTCAGTAATCTCTCATAGCGCTGCCTTTTCTCAGTCAGTAATCTCTAACAGCGCTGCCTTTTCTCAGTCAGTAATCTCCAACAGTGCTGCCTTTTCTCAGTCAGTAATCTCCAACAGTGCTGCATTTTCTCAGTCAGTAATCTCCAACAGTGCTGCCTTTTCTCAGTCAGTAATCTCTAACAGTGCTGCCTTTTCTCAGTCAGTAATCTCTAACAGCACTGCCTTTTCTCAGTCAGTAAACTCTAACAGCGCTACCTTTTCTCAGTCAGTAATCTCTAACTGTGCTGCCTTTTCTCAGTCAGTAATCTCGAACAGCGCTGCCTTTTCTCAGTCAGTAATCTCTAACAGCGCTGCCTTTTCTCAGTCAGTAATCTCTCACAGTGCTGCCTTTTCTCAGTCAGTAATCTCTAACAGTGCTGCCTTTTCTCAGTCAGTAATCTCCAACAGTTCTGCCTTTTCTCAGTCAGTAATCTCTAACAGTGCTGCCTTTTCTCAGTCAGTAATTTCTAACAGTGCTGCCTTTTCTCAGTCAGTAATCTCCAACAGCGCTGCCTTTTCTCAGTCAGTAATCTCTAACAGTGCTGCCTTTTCTCAGTCAGTAATCTCTAACAGTGCTGCCTTTTCTCAGTCAGTAATCTCCAACAGTGCTGCCTTTTCTCAGTCAGTAATCTCTAACAGCGCTGCCTTTTCTCAGTCAGTCATCTCGAACAGTGCTACCTTTTCTCAGTCAGTAATCTCTAACAGTGCTGCCTTTTCTCAGTCAGTAATCTCAAACAGTGCTACCTTTTCTCAGTCAGTAATCTCTAACAGCACTGCCTTTTCCCAGTCAGTAGTCTCCAACAGCGCTGCCTTTTCTCAGTCAGTAATCTCCAACAGTGCTGCCTTTTCTCAGTCAGTAATCTCCAACAGTGCTGCATTTTCTCAGTCAGTAATCTCCAACAGTGCTGCCTTTTCTCAGTCAGTAATCTCTAACAGTGCTGCCTTTTCTCAGTCAGTAATCTCTAACAGCACTGCCTTTTCTCAGTCAGTAAACTCTAACAGCGCTGCCTTTTCTCAGTCAGTAATCTCTTACAGTGCTGCCTTTTCTCAGTCAGTAATCTCCAACAGTGCTGCCTTTTCTCAGTCAGTAATCCCTAACAGTGCTGCCTTTTCTCAGTCAGTAATCTCTAACAGTGCTGCCTTTTCTCAGTCAGTAATCTCTAACAGTGCTGCCTTTTCTCAGTCAGTAATCTCTAACAGCGCTGCCTTTTCTCAGTCAGTAATCTCTAACAGTGCTGCCTTTTCTCACTCAGCAATCTCTAACAGTGCTGCCTTTTCTCAGTCAGTAATCTCTAACAGCGCTGCCTTTTCTCAGTCAGTAATCTCTAACAGTGCTGCCTTTTCTCAGTCAGTAATCTCTAACAGTGCTGCCTTTTCTCAGTCAGTAATCCCTAACAGTGCTGCCTTTTCTCAGTCAGTAATCTCTTTCACTTTGTTGCTGTGCTTCACCATCAATTGGAAATGGTTTTGTGGAATTGCATTCCAAGCGTGTGGGAGCCTCTTTGCCCACAGACACATTTCTAAGAGCCACTTTGATAGACCTCTGGCTCTCTTACAGTCTAATGCATGTTTTTTTGTCAACTCCATATCAGTCCACCACAACAACCCCTCACCCCTCCCCCCCTCTCGCCCGACCATTCTCCAAAGAAGAAGTCTCACAACACCAAGTTAAAGTCCAACAGGTTTCTTTGGAATCACGAGCTTTCGGAGCACTACTCCTTCCTCAGGTTATCCTTCCAATTAGATCCCAGAGTGGAAGTCTCCGTGACCGGCACACCAGTCTGGGTGACGCGCGATGTCTGAGGGTCTCTTGTTTGTGTGACAGTTGTGCAGGGTGATCACATTAACTGTCCCCATGGCCTGTCATTAAGTGGGGAAGTCAGTGTGAGTCACTGAGGTGGAGCAGGTGAATGTTCCCTGCAGTCAATTCTCAATGAGTTCTGGAAACCCCGCGCGCTGGCCGCAGGAACCTGGCTAGTTTTATTCTTTAATCTGCTTCGATCGAGCAGAAGCAGCCTCTAAATCTGGCCCAGAGTGGGTAACTCTATGGGTAAATGTGATTCCAGCTTAAAAACTGACCATTTAACAGCTTCATGAATGTACACTCCACACCAGCCATTTCCAGCTCCTTCATCTCTCCCCAATGCCAATACTTCCTCCCTCCTCTTTACTCTAAACTCCTGTATCCTCACCACTCTCTGGGTGAGGAATTTTCTCATCAGCATCATTTATCAGGAGTAGGCCACTTGGACCCTGAAGCCTGTTTCACTATTCAATACAATCATGGCTGACCTGATTATAACCTCAACCATACGTTCCTACCTAACCCCATAACGGGGTGGCACAGTGGTTAGTTCTGCTGTCTCACAGCACCACGGTCCCAGATTCAATTCCAGCCTTGGGTCACTGTGGAGTTTGCACATTCTGCCCATGTCTGTGTGAAAGCAAATTACTGCGGAAGCAGGAACCTCACAGATTTCTCTCCTCACAGATGCTGCCAGACCCGCTGAGATTTTCCAGCACTTTCTGTTTCTGTTTCAGATTCCAGCATCCGCAGTATTTTTCTTACCTTTTAATCAGTGCTCCCTTAGTTGATGCAAAATTCACATCCACCCTGTCAGTAACCCTCAGGATCTTATCTTTATTGATCCTTTGAGGACACTTTGCAAGTGGAAACACCTCTTCTGCTGCTATGCTTTCCTTCCCCAATCTTAAGGACCTCCATGAAATTACCCCTCAACTTTCCCTTCTCGAGAGAAGAGAGGCCTGGCCTCTTCAATCATAACATTGGAATAAAGAAGTCTTGGTATAACTGTCCACGGCTTTGTGGAGACACAGCTGGAATACAGAATCACAGAATCATTAGGATGCAGGAGGTCATTCAGCCCATTGTGTGTGCACTGCCTCTCCAAACCGGCACCATGACTTCATGTCATTCCCCTGCCTTGACTTGATTTATTATTGTCACATGTATTAGTATACAGTGAAAAGTATTGTTTCTTGCGCTCTATACAGACAAAGCATACCGGTCATAGAGAAGGAAAGGAGAGAGTGCAGAATGTAGTGTTACAGTCATAGCTAGGGTGTAGAGAAATATCAATTTAATGCAAGTTAAGTCTATTCAAAAGTCTGATGGCAGCAGGGAAGAAGTTGTTCTTGAGTCGGTTGGTGCGTGACCTCAGACTTTTGTATCTTTTTCCCGGTGGAAGAAGGTGGAAGAGAGAATGTCCGGGTTTCGTGGGGTCCTTGATTATGTTGGCTGCTTTGTCGAGGCAGCGGGAAGTGTAGACAGAGTCAATGGATGGGAGGCTGGTTTGCGAGATGGATTGGGCTACATTCACGACCCTTTGTAGTTTCTTGCGGTCTTGGCCAGAGCAGGAGCCATACCAAGCTGTGATACAACCAGAAAGATAGTTGCATCTGCAAAGGTTGGTGAAAGTTGTAGCGGACATGGCAAATTTCCTTAGTCTCCTGAAAGTAGAGGCATTGGTGGACTTTCTTAACCATAGCATCTGCATGGAGGGACCAGGACAGGTTATTGGTGATCTGGACACCTAAAAACTTGAAGCTCTCGACCCTTTCTACTTTGTTCCCATTAATGTAGACAGGGGCATGTTCTCCACTGCGGTTCCTGAAGTCGATGACAATTTGCTTCGTTTTGTTGACATTGAGGGAGAGATTATTGTTGCCGCACTAGTTCACCAGATTCTCTAACTCGTTCCTGTACTCTGTCTCGTCACTGTTTGAGATCCAACCCACAAGGGTGGTGTTGTCAGCAAACTTGAAAATCGAGTTGGAGGGGAATTTGGCCGCACAGTCATAGGTGTATAAGGAGGACAGGAAGGTGCTGAGGAGACAGCTTTGTGGGGCTCCGGTGTGGAGGATGATTGTGGAGGAGGTGCTGTTGCCTATCCTTACTGACTGCGGTCTGTGGATTAGGAAGTCTAGGATCCAGTTGCAGACGGAGGAGCCGAACCCCAGGCCATGAAGTTTGGAGATGAGTCTCGTAAGAATAATGGTGTTGAAGGCTGAGCTGTCGTCTGTGAATCGGAGTCTGACATCGGTGTCTTTGTTATCTCGGTGTTCCAGGGCTGAGTGCAGGGCCAGGGAGATGGCGTCTGCTGAGGGAGTGCCGCACTGTCAGAGGGTCAGTACTGAGGGAGTGCCGCACTGTCAGAGGGTCAGTACTGAGGGAGTGCCGCACTGTCAGAGGGTCAGAACTGAGGGAGTGCCGCACTGTCAGAGGGTCAGTACTGAGGGAGTGCTGCACTGTCAGTGGGTCAGTACTGAGGGAGTGCCGCACTGTCAGAGGGTCAGTACTGAGGGAGTGCCGCACTGTCAGAGGGTCAGTACTGAGGAAATGTCGCACTGTCAGAGGGTCAGTGCTGAGGGAGTGCCGCACTGTCAGAGGGTCAGTGCTGAGGGAGTGCCACACTGTCAGAGGGTCAGTACTGAGGGAGTGCCGCACTGTCAGAGGGTCAGTGCTGAGGGAGTGCCGCACTGTCAGAGGGTCAGTACTGAGGGAGTGCTGCACTGTCAGAGGGTCAGTACTGAGGGAGTGCTGCACTGTCAGAGGGTCAGTACTGAGGGAGTGCTGCACTGTCAGAAGGTCAGTGCTGAGGGAGTGCCGCACTGTCAGAGGGTCAGTGCTGAGGGAGTGCTGCACTGTCAGAGGATCAGTACTGAGGGAGTGCTGCACTGTCAGAGGCTCAGTACTGAGGGAGTGCTGCACTGTGAGAGGGTCAGTACTGAGGGAGTGCCGCATTGTCAGAAGGTCAGAACTGAGGGAGTGCCACACTGTCAGAGGGTCAGTACTGAGGGAGTGCTGCACTGTGAGAGGGTCAGTACTGAGGGAGTGCCGCACTGTCAGAGGGTCAGTGCTGAGGGAGTGCCGCACTGTCAGAGGGTTAGTACTGAGGGAGAGCCGCACTGTCAGAGGGTCAGTACTGAGGGAGTGCTGCACTGTCAGAGGGTCAGTACTGAGGGAGTGCTGCACTGTCAGAGGGTCAGTACTGAGGGAGTGCCGCACTGCCAGAGGGTCAGTACTGAGGGAGTGCTACACTGTCAGATGGTCAGTGCTGAGGGAGTGCCGCACTGTCAGAGGGTCAGTGCTGAGGGAGTGCTGCACTGTCAGAGGGTCAGTACTGAGGGAGTGCCGCACTGTCAGAGGGTCAGTACTGAGGGAGTGCTGCACTGTCAGAGGGTCAGTACTGAGGGAGTGCCGCACTGTCAGAGAGTCAGTACTGAGGGAGTGCCGCACTGTCAGAGGGTCAGTACTGAGGGAGTGCCGCACTGTCAGAGGGTCAGTACTGAGGAAATGTCGCACTGTCAGAGGGTCAGTGCTGAGGGAGTGCCGCACTGTCAGAGGGTCAGTGCTGAGGGAGTGCCGCACTGTCAGAGGGTCAGTACTGAGGGAGTGCCGCACTGTCAGAGGGTCAGTGCTGAGGGAGTGCCGCACTGTCAGAGGGTCAGTACTGAGGGAGTGCTGCACTGTCAGAGGGTCAGTACTGAGGGAGTGCTGCACTGTCAGAGGGTCAGTACTGAGGGAGTGCTGCACTGTCAGAAGGTCAGTGCTGAGGGAGTGCCGCACTGTCAGAGGGTCAGTGCTGAGGGAGTGCTGCACTGTCAGAGGATCAGTACTGAGGGAGTGCTGCACTGTCAGAGGCTCAGTACTGGGGGAGTGCTGCACTGTGAGAGGGTCAGTACTGAGGGAGTGCTGCACTGTCAGAGGGTCAGTACTGAGGGAGTGCCGCATTGTCAGAAGGTCAGAACTGAGGGAGTGCCACACTGTCAGAGGGTCAGTACTGAGGGAGTGCTGCACTGTGAGAGGGTCAGTACTGAGGGAGTGCCGCACTGTCAGAGGGTCAGTGCTGAGGGAGTGCCGCACTGTCAGAGGGTCAGTACTGAGGGAGAGCCGCACTGTCAGAGGGTCAGTACTGAGGGAGTGCTGCACTGTCATAGGGTCAGTACTGAGGGAGTGCCGCACTGTCAGAGGGTCAGTACTGAGGGAGTGCCGCACTGTCAGAGGGTCAGTACTGAGGGAGTGCTGCACTGTCAGAGGGTCAGTACTGAGGGAGTGCCGCACTGTCAGAGGGTCAGTGCTGAGGGAGTGCCGCACTGTCAGAGGGTCAGTGCTGAGGGAGTGCTGCACTGTCAGAGGGTCAGTACTGAGGGAGTGCCGCACTGTCAGAGGGTCAGTGCTGAGGGAGTGCTGCACTGTCAGAGGGTCAGTACTGAGGGAGTGCTGCACTGTCAGAGCGTCAGTACTGAGGGAGTGCTGCACTGTCAGAAGGTCAGTGCTGAGGGAGTGCTGCACTGTCAGAGGGTCAGTGCTGAGGGAGTGCTGCACTGTCAGAGGATCAGTACTGAGGGAGTGCTGCACTGTCAGAGGCTCAGTACTGAGGGAGTGCTGCACTGTGAGAGGGTCAGTACTGAGGGAGTGCTGCACTGTCAGAGGGTCAGTACTGAGGGAGTGCCGCATGGTCAGAAGGTCAGAACTGAGGGAGTGCCACACTGTCAGAGGGTCAGTACTGAGGGAGTGCTGCACTGTGAGAGGGTCAGTACTGAGGGAGTGCCGCACTGTCAGAGGGTCAGTGCTGAGGGAGTGCCGCACTGTCAGAGGGTCAGTACTGAGGGAGAGCCGCACTGTCAGAGGGTCAGTACTGAGGGAGTGCTGCACTGTCATAGGGTCAGTACTGAGGGAGTGCCGCACTGTCAGAGGGTCAGTACTGAGGGAGTGCCGCACTGTCAGAGGGTCAGGACTGAGGGAGTGCTGCACTGTCAGAGGGTCAGTACTGAGGGAGTGCCGCACTGTCAGAGGGTCAGTGCTGAGGGAGTGCCGCACTGTCAGAGGGTCAGTGCTGAGGGAGTGCTGCACTGTCAGAGGGTCAGTACTGAGGGAGTGCCGCACTGTCAGAGGGTCAGTGCTGAGGGAGTGCTGCACTGTCAGAGGGTCAGTACTGAGGGAGTGCCGCACTGTCAGAGGGTCAGTGCTGAGGGAGTGCTGCACTGTCAGAGGGTCAGTACTGAGGGAGTGCCGCACTGTCAGAGAGTCAGTACTGAGGGAGTGCCGCACTGTCAGAGGGTCAGTACTGAGGAAATGTCGCACTGTCAGAGGGTCAGTGCTGAGGGAGTGCCGCACTGTCAGAGGGTCAGTGCTGAGGGAGTGCCGCACTGCCAGAGGGTCAGTACTGAGGGAGTGCTGCACTGTCAGAGGGTCAGTACTGAGGGAGTGCTGCACTGTCAGAAGGTCAGTGCTGAGGGAGTGCCGCACTGTCAGAGGGTCAGTGCTGAGGGAGTGCTGCACTGTCAGAGGATCAGTACTGAGGGAGTGCTGCACTGTCAGAGGCTCAGTACTGAGGGAGTGCTGCACTTTCAGAGGGTCAGTACTGAGGGAGTGCTGCACTGTCAGAGGGTCAGTACTGAGGGAGTGCCGCATTGTCAGAAGGTCAGAACTGAGGGAGTGCTGCACTGTCAGAGGGTCAGTACTGAGGGAGTGCTGCACTGTCAGAGGGTCAGTGCTGAGGGAGTGCCACACTGTCAGAGGGTCAGTACTGAGGGACTGCTGCACTGTGAGAGGGTCAGTACTGAGGGAGTGCCGCACTGTCAGAGGGTCAGTGCTGAGGGAGTGCCGCACTGTCAGAGGGTCAGTACTGAGGGAGAGCCGCACTGTCAGAGGGTCAGTACTGAGGGAGTGCTGCACTGTCAGAGGGTCAGTACTGAGGGAGTGCCGCACTGTCAGAGGGTCAGAGCTGAGGGAGTGCTGCACTGTCAGAGGGTCAGTGCTGAGGGAGTGCCGCACTGTCAGAGGGTCAGTACTGAGGGAGTGCCGCACTGTCAGAGGGTCAGTACTGAGGGAGTGCCGCACTGTCAGAGGGTCAGTGCTGAGGGAGTGCTGCACTGTCAGAGGGTCAGTGCTGAGGGAGTGCCGCACTGTCAGAGGGTCAGTACTGAGGGAGTGCTGCACTGTCAGAGGGTCAGAACTGAGGGAGTGCTGCACTGTCGGAGGGTCAGTACTGAGGGAGTGCTGCACTGTCAGAGGGCCAGTACTGAGGGAGTGCTGCACTGTCAGAGGGTCAGTACTGAGGGAGTGCTGCACTGTCAGAGGGTCAGTACTGAGGGAGTGCCGCACTGTCAGAGGGTCAGTACTGAGGGAGTGCTGCACTGTCAGAGGGTCAGTGCTGAGGGAGTGCCGCACTGTCAGAGGGTCAGTACTGAGGGAGTGCTGCACTGTCAGAGGGTCAGTGCTGAGGGAGTGCTGCACTGTCAGAGGGTCAGTGCTGAGGGAGTGCTGCACTGTCAGAGGGTCAGTACTGAGGGAGTGCCGCACTGTCAGAGGGTCAGTACTGAGGGAGTGCTGCACTGTCAGAGGGTCAGTACTGAGGGAGTGCCGCACTGTCAGAGGGTCAGTACTGAGGGAGTGCTGCACTGTCAGAGGGTCAGTGCTGAGGGAGTGCTGCACTGTCAGAGGGTCAGTACTGAGGGAGTGCCGCACTGTCAGAGGGTCAGTACTGAGGGAGTGCTGCACTGTCAGAGGGTCAGTACTGAGGGAGTGCTGCACTGTCAGAGGGTCAGTACTGAGGGAGTGCCACACTGTCAGAGGGTCAGTACTGAGGGAGCGCTGCTCTGTCAGAGGGTCAGTACTGAGGGAGTGCCGCACTGTCAGAGGGTCAGTACTGAGGGAGTGCTGCACTGTCAGAGGGTCAGTACTGAGGGAGTGCTGCACTGTCAGAGGGTCAGTACTGAGGGAGTGCTGCACTGTCAGAGGGTCAGTGCTGAGGGAGTGCCGCACTGTCAGAGGGTCAGTACTGAGGGAGTGCTGCACTGTCAGAGGGTCAGTACTGAGGGAGTGCTGCACTGTCAGAGGGTCAGTACTGAGGGAGTGCTGCACTGTCAGAGGGTCAGTACTGAGGGAGTGCTGCACTGTCAGAGGGTCAGTACTGAGGGAGTGCTGCACTGTCAGAGGGTCAGTGCTGAGGGAGTGCCGCACTGTCAGAGGGTCAGTACTGAGGGAGTGCTGCACTGTCAGAGGGTCAGTACTGAGGGAGTGCCGCACTGTCAGAGGGTCAGTACTGAGGGAGTGCCGCACTGTCAGAGGGTCATTACTGAGGGAGTGCCGCACTGTCAGAGGGTCAGTACTGAGGGAGTGCCGCACTGTCAGAGGGTCAGTACTGAGGGAGTGCCGCACTGTCAGAGGGTCAGTACTGAGGGAGTGCCACACTGTCAGAGAGTCAGTACTGAGGGAGTGCTGCACTGTGAGAGGGTCAGTACTGAGGGAGTGCTGCACTGTCAGGGGGTCAGTACTGAGGGAGTGCTGCACTGTCAGAGGGTCAGTACTGAGGGAGTGCTGCACTGTGAGAGGGTCAGTACTGAGGGAGTGCTGCACTGTCAGGGGGTCAGTACTGAGGGAGTGCTGCACTGTCAGAGGGTCAGTACTGAGGGAGTGCCGCACTGTCAGAGGGTCAGTACTGAGGGAGTGCCGCACTGTCAGAGGGTCAGTGCTGAGGGAGTGCCGCACTGTCAGAGGGTCAGTGCTGAGGGAGTGCCGCACTGTCAGAGGGTCAGTGCTGAGGGAGTGCCGCACTGTCAGAGGGTCAGTACTGAGGGAGTGCTGCACTGTCAGAGGGTCAGTACTGAGGGAGTGCCGCACTGTCAGAGGGTCAGTACTGAGAGAGTGCCGCACTGTCAGAGGGTCAGTACTGAGGGAGTGCTGCACTGTCAGAGGGTCAGTACTGAGGGAGTGCTGCACTGTCAGAGGGTCAGCACTGAGGGAGTGCCGCACTGTCAGAGGGTCAGTACTGAGGGAGTGCCGCACTGTCAGAGGGTCAGTACTGAGAGAGTGCCGCACTGTCAGAGGGTCAGTACTGAGGGAGTGCTGCACTGTCAGAGGGTCAGTACTGAGGGAGTGCTGCACTGTCAGAGGGTCAGCACTGAGGGAGTGCCGCACTGTCAGAGGGTCAGTACTGAGGGAGTGCTGCACTGTCAGGGGGTCAGTACTGAGGGAGTGCTGCACTGTCAGGGGGTCAGTACTGAGGGAGTGCTGCACTGTCAGAGGGTCAGTACTGAGGGAGTGCCGCACTGTCAGAGGGTCAGTACTGAGGGAGTGCTGCACTGTCAGAGGGTCAGTACTGAGGGAGTGCTGCACTGTCAGAGGGTCAGTACTGAGGGAGTGCCGCACTGTCAGAGGGTCAGTGCTGAGGGAGTGCCGCACTGTCAGAGGGTCAGTACTGAGGGAGTGCTGCACTGTCAGAGGGTCAGTACTGAGGGAGTGCCGCACTGTCAGAGGGTCAGTGCTGAGGGAGTGCCGCACTGTCAGAGGGTCAGTGCTGAGGGAGTGCCGCACTGTCAGAGGGTCAGTACTGAGGGAGTGCCGCACTGTCAGTGCTGAGGGAGTGCTGCACTGTCAGAGGGTCAGTGCTGAGGGAGTGCTGCACTGTCAGAGGGTCAGTACTGAGGGAGTGCCGCACTGTCAGAGGGTCAGTACTGAGGGAGTGCT
Organism: Mustelus asterias; assembly: GCF_964213995.1. Classification (NCBI taxonomy): domain Eukaryota; kingdom Metazoa; phylum Chordata; class Chondrichthyes; order Carcharhiniformes; family Triakidae; genus Mustelus; species Mustelus asterias. The sequence goes on along the minus strand of NC_135808.1, from coordinate 4,122,612 downwards.
GCACTGTCAGAGGGTCAGTACTGAGGGAGTGCCGCACTGTCAGAGGGTCAGTACTGAGGGAGTGCTGCACTGTCAGAGGGTCAGTACTGAGGGAGTGCTGCACTGTCAGAGGGTCAGTACTGAGGGAGTGCTGCACTGTCAGAGGGTCAGTACTGAGGGAGTGCTGCACTGTCAGAGGGTCAGTACTGAGGGAGTGCTGCACTGTCAGAGGGTCAGTGCTGAGGGAGTGCCGCACTGTCAGAGGGTCAGTACTGAGGGAGTGCTGCACTGTCAGAGGGTCAGTACTGAGGGAGTGCCGCACTGTCAGAGGGTCAGTACTGAGGGAGTGCCGCACTGTCAGAGGGTCAGTATTGAGGGAGTGCCGCACTGTCAGAGGGTCAGTACTGAGGGAGTGCCGCACTGTTAGAGGGTCAGTACTGAGGGAGTGCCGCACTGTCAGAGGGTCAGTACTGAGGGAGTGCCACACTGTCAGAGAGTCAGTACTGAGGGAGTGCTGCACTGTGAGGGGGTCAGTACTGAGGGAGTGCTGCACTGTCAGGGGGTCAGTACTGAGGGAGTGCTGCACTGTCAGAGGGTCAGTACTGAGGGAGTGCCGCACTGTCAGAGGGTCAGTACTGAGGGAGTGCTGCACTGTCAGAGGGTCAGCACTGAGGGAGTGCCGCACTGTCAGAGGGTCAGTACTGAGGGAGTGCTGCACTGTCAGGGGGTCAGTACTGAGGGAGTGCTGCACTGTCAGGGGGTCAGTACTGAGGGAGTGCTGCACTGTCAGAGGGTCAGTACTGAGGGAGTGCCGCACTGTCAGAGGGTCAGTACTGAGGGAGTGCTGCACTGTCAGAGGGTCAGTACTGAGGGAGTGCCGCACTGTCAGAGGGTCAGTACTGAGGGAGTGCTGCACTGTCAGAGGGTCAGTACTGAGGGAGTGCCGCACTGTCAGAGGGTCAGTGCTGAGGGAGTGCCGCACTGTCAGAGGGTCAGTACTGAGGGAGTGCTGCACTGTCAGAGGGTCAGTACTGAGGGAGTGCCGCACTGTCAGAGGGTCAGTGCTGAGGGAGTGCCGCACTGTCAGAGGGTCAGTGCTGAGGGAGTGCCGCACTGTCAGAGGGTCAGTACTGAGGGAGTGCCGCACTGTCAGTGCTGAGGGAGTGCCGCACTGTCAGAGGGTCAGTGCTGAGGGAGTGCTGCACTGTCAGAGGGTCAGTACTGAGGGAGTGCTGCACTGTCAGAGGGTCAGAACTGAGGGAGTGCTGCACTGTCAGAGGGTCAGTACTGAGGGAGTGCCGCACTGTCAGAGGGTCAGTACTGAGGGAGTGCTGCACTGTCAGAGGGTCAGTGCTGAGGGAGTGCTGCACTGTCAGAGGGTCAGTACTGAGGGAGTGCTGCACTGTCAGAGGGTCAGTACTGAGGGAGTGCCGCACTGTCAGAGGGTCAGTACTGAGGGAGTGCCGCACTGTCAGAGGGTCAGTACTGAGGGAGTGCTGCACTGTCAGAGGGTCAGTACTGAGGGAGTGCCGCACTGTCAGAGGGTCAGTACTGAGGGAGTGCCGCACTGTCAGAGGGTCAGTACTGAGGGAGTGCTGCACTGTCAGAGGGTCAGTACTGAGGGAGTGCTGCACTGTCAGAGGGTCAGTACTGAGGGAGTGCTGCACTGTCAGAGGGTCAGTACTGAGGGAGTGCTGCACTGTCAGAGGGTCAGTACTGAGGGAGTGCTGCACTGTCAGAGGGTCAGTGCTGAGGGAGTGCCGCACTGTCAGAGGGTCAGTACTGAGGGAGTGCTGCACTGTCAGAGGGTCAGTACTGAGGGAGTGCCGCACTGTCAGAGGGTCAGTACTGAGGGAGTGCCGCACTGTCAGAGGGTCAGTACTGAGGGAGTGCCGCACTGTCAGAGGGTCAGTACTGAGGGAGTGCCGCACTGTTAGAGGGTCAGTACTGAGGGAGTGCCGCACTGTCAGAGGGTCAGTACTGAGGGAGTGCCGCACTGTCAGAGGGTCAGTACTGAGGGAGTGCCGCACTGTCAGAGGGTCAGTACTGAGGGAGTGCTGCACTGTCAGAGGGTCAGTACTGAGGGAGTGCCGCACTGTCAGAGGGTCAGCACTGAGGGAGTGCTGCACTGTCAGAGGGTCAGTACTGAGGGAGTGCTGCACTGTCAGAGGGTCAGCACTGAGGGAGTGCCGAACTGTCAGAGGGTCAGTACTGAGAGAGTGTCGCACTGTCAGAGGGTCAGTACTGAGGGAGTGCTGCACTGTCAGAGGGTCAGTACTGAGGGAGTGTCGCACTGTCAGAGGGTCAGTACTGAGGGAGTGCCGCACTGTCAGAGGGTCAGTACTGAGGGAGTGCCGCACTGTCAGAGGGTCAGTACTGAGGGAGTGCCGCACTGTCAGGGGGTCAGTGCTGAGGGAGTGCCGCACTGTCAGGGGGTCAGTACTGAGGGAGTGCTGCACTGTCAGGGGGTCAGTACTGAGGGAGTGCTGCACTGTCAGAGGGTCAGTACTGAGGGAGTGCTGCACTGTCAGAGGGTCAGTACTGAGGGAGTGCCGCACTGTCAGAGGGTCAGTACTGAGGGAGTGCTGCACTGTCAGAGGGTCAGTACTGAGGGAGTGCCGCACTATCAGAGGGTCAGTACTGAGGGAGTGCTGCACTGTCAGAGGGTCAGTACTGAGGGAGTGCCGCACTGTCAGAGGGTCAGTGCTGAGGGAGTGCCGCACTGTCAGAGGGTCAGTACTGAGGGAGTGCTGCACTGTCAGAGGGTCAGTACTGAGGGAGTGCTGCACTGTCAGAGGGTCAGTACTGAGGGAGTGCCGCACTGTCAGAGGGTCAGTACTGAGGGAGTGCCGCACTGTCAGAGGGTCAGTACTGAGGGAGTGCCGCACTGTCAGAGGGTCAGTACTGAGGGAGTGCTGCACTGTCAGAGGGTCAGTACTGAGGGAGTGCTGCACTGTCAGAGGGTCAGTACTGAGGGAGTGCCGCACTGTCAGAGGGTCAGTACTGAGAGACTGCTGCACTGTCAGAGGGTCAGTACTGAGAGAGTGCTGCACTGTCAGAGGGTCAGTACTGAGAGAGTGCCGCACTGTCAGAGGGTCAGTACTGAGAGAGTGCCGCACTGTCAGAGGGTCAGTACTGAGGGAGTGCTGCACTGTCAGAGGGTCAGTACTGAGGGAGTGCCGCACTGTCAGAGGGTCAGTGCTGAGGGAGTGCCGCACTGTCAGAGGGTCAGTACTGAGGGAGTGCTGCACTGTCAGAGGGTCAGTACTGAGGGAGTGCCGCACTGTCAGAGGGTCAGTACTGAGGGAGTGCCGCACTGTCAGAGGGTCAGTACTGAGGGAGTGCCGCACTGTCAGAGGGTCAGTACTGAGGGAGTGCCGCACTGTCAGAGGGTCAGTGCTGAGGGAGTGCCGCACTGTCAGAGGGTCAGTGCTGAGGGAGTGCTGCACTGTCAGAGGGTCAGTACTGAGGGAGTGCTGCACTGTCAGAGGGTCAGTGCTGAGGGAGTGCTGCACTGTCAGAGGGTCAGTACTGAGAGAGTGCTGCACTGTCAGAGGGTCAGTACTGAGAGAGTGCCGCACTGTCAGAGGGTCAGTGCTGAGGGAGTGCCGCACTGTCAGAGGGTCAGTGCTGAGGGAGTGCTGCACTGTCAGAGGGTCAGTACTGAGGGAGTGCCGCACTGTCAGGGGGTCAGTACTGAGGGAGTGCCGCACTGTCAGAGGGTCAGTACTGAGGGAGTGCCGCACTGTCAGAGGGTCAGTGCTGAGGGAGTGCTGCACTGTCAGAGGGTCAGTACTGAGAGAGTGCTGCACTGTCAGAGGGTCAGTACTGAGAGAGTGCCGCACTGTCAGAGGGTCAGTGCTGAGGGAGTGCCGCACTGTCAGAGGGTCAGTGCTGAGGGAGTGCTGCACTGTCAGAGGGTCAGTACTGAGAGAGTGCTGCACTGTCAGAGGGTCAGTACTGAGAGAGTGCCGCACTGTCAGAGGGTCAGTGCTGAGGGAGTGCCGCACTGTCAGAGGGTCAGTACTGAGGGAGTGCTGCACTGTCAGAGGGTCAGTACTGAGGGAGTGCCGCACTGTCAGAGGGTCAGTGCTGAGGGAGTGCCGCACTGTCAGAGGGTCAGTGCTGAGGGAGTGCTGCACTGTCAGAGGGTCAGTACTGAGGGAGTGCTGCACTGTCAGAGGGTCAGTGCTGAGGGAGTGCTGCACTGTCAGAGGGTCAGTACTGAGAGAGTGCTGCACTGTCAGAGGGTCAGTACTGAGAGAGTGCCGCACTGTCAGAGGGTCAGTGCTGAGGGAGTGCCGCACTGTCAGAGGGTCAGTGCTGAGGGAGTGCTGCACTGTCAGAGGGTCAGTACTGAGGGAGTGCCGCACTGTCAGGGGGTCAGTACTGAGGGAGTGCCGCACTGTCAGAGGGTCAGTACTGAGGGAGTGCCGCACTGTCAGAGGGTCAGTGCTGAGGGAGTGCTGCACTGTCAGAGGGTCAGTACTGAGAGAGTGCTGCACTGTCAGAGGGTCAGTACTGAGAGAGTGCCGCACTGTCAGAGGGTCAGTGCTGAGGGAGTGCCGCACTGTCAGAGGGTCAGTGCTGAGGGAGTGCTGCACTGTCAGAGGGTCAGTACTGAGAGAGTGCTGCACTGTCAGAGGGTCAGTACTGAGAGAGTGCCGCACTGTCAGAGGGTCAGTGCTGAGGGAGTGCCGCACTGTCAGAGGGTCAGTACTGAGGGAGTGCTGCACTGTCAGAGGGTCAGTACTGAGGGAGTGCCGCACTGTCAGAGTGTCAGTACTGAGGGAGTGCCGCACTGTCAGAGGGTCAGTACTGAGGGAGTGCCGCACTGTCAGAGGGTCAGTACTGAGGGAGTGCCGCACTGTCAGAGGGTCAGTACTGAGGGAGTGCCGCACTGTCAGAGGGTCAGTACTGAGGGAGTGCCGCACTGTCAGAGGGTCAGTGCTGAGGGAGTGCCGCACTGTCAGAGGATCAGTACTGAGGGAGTGCCGCACTGTCAGAGGGTCAGTACTGAGGGAGTGCATTGCGGGTGATGCTGTCTTTCGGGTGAGGTGTTGAACTCAGGCTCCCTCTGGCTCTGAGTTATTTGTCTATCGTCCCTAACCCGTGCCCGCCTGTCCAGCACATTTATACAGAGTATTGAATTCCACCCACAGTCACGACACACTGGCGATCGAGACATCTTCGCATTGCTGTCTCTGGGAGCTTGCTGTGCCTAAACTGGTTGATGTGTTGCCGATAGTCCAGCAAAACTATTCCTCTGGAAGAGCTCCCCTGGTTGGAAAGGTCCGGTTAGTCCTGTTCATGGTGGGAAGTCTTTCTTTACCCTGCACTCTCTCTGTCTCTCTCTCCTTCACTTGTTGTCCTCTCTCTCCTCCCCCTCTGTCTCTCTATCTCTCCCTCGGACTTTCTCTCTTTGTCCCTTTTGCATTGTATCACTTCTTTCTCTACCATTCTCTTTGTCTCTCTCTCTCACTCTCTGTCTCTCTCTGTGTCTCTCTCTCTCTTTGTCCCTTTTGCATTATCATCTGTCTCACTCTCTCTTTACCTTTCTCTTTGACTCTCTCTCGCTCTGTGGGCAGGATTTTCCAGCCGCGCTCACCCCAGGCCTGGAAAATCCTGCCCGAGGTCAAAGGACCTTTGCAGGGTCTACTCCCCGCCCGCTACGATCCCTGTGGCAGGCAGGACGGGAAAATTACCCCCTCTCTCAGTTTATTCCTTTCTCTCCACACCCCCCCATTTCTCTCTCTCTCTCTGACTCTGTTTCTCTCATCATCTTCCTCTCTTGTCTCTCTACCTCCTTTCCTTTCTGCATCTTTCCCTGTCTTTCTCTCTCCCTATCTTTGTGTCTTCTTGTCTCTCTCTTCTCTCTCTCTCTGTCTCTCCCTTTCTCTCTTTCACTTTGTCTTCTCGTGCTCTCTCTATTTCTTGACTGTCTCTCTTGGCTCTGTCCCCACGTGTACCTCTCTCTGTCCCGTCCAGTCTCTTTCTCCTTGCCTCCCTCGCTCTGTCTCCCTCCCCTCTCTCTCGGTCTCTCTCTCTCTCTCTTGCTGTTTTTCTTTCTCTGTCTCTAACTCTGTGCCTCTTGCTGCCTCTCTCACACACCACCGCCCCCCCGCCCCCGCACCCACCCCAGCTCTCTTTTTCCCATTTCTGCTCTCATTATCTCAGCGTGATGCTTGTCTCTGGATTTACCTGTGCTTTGTATAATGTTGTGAACTATAATTACTGAACTGAGCAAGGTGGATTGAAGGAAGCACAAAACACGGGGCTTTCTGGGACTAATTAAAACTCTGCGTTCACCTCCCCCTCGAGGATTCCCAACACCATCTGCTGAAGGTCAGAGCCTGAGATCGAAACTAACTCCAGGTTGAAGAGCAAACCCGAACATTTCACTGCTAATCGCCAGTGTGCTGGGCTAGAGATACAGAGTAACAGGAGCCGAGGCTGTCCCCAACTACCCTCACACTCAGTGCAATCAAACTCATTACCCTCACTCCAATTACCCTCACTCCAATTACCCTCACTCCAGCTACCCTCACTCCAGTTACCCTCACTCCAGTTACCCTCACTCCAGTTACCCTCACTCCAGCTACCCTCACTCCAGCTACCCTCACTCCAGTTACCCTCACTCCAGTTATCCTCACTCCAATTACCCTCACTCCAGTTACCCTCACTCCAGCTACCCTCACTCCAGCTACCCTCACTCCAGCTACCCTCACTCCAGTTACCCTCACTCCAGTTACCCTCACTCCAATCACCCTCACTCCAATCACCCTCACTCCAATCACCCTCACTCCAGTTACCCTCACTCCAATTACCCTCACTCCAGCTACCCTCACTCCAGCTACCCTCACTCCAATCACCCTCACTCCAATCACCCTCACTCCAGTTACCCTCACTCCAGCTACCCTCACTCCAGCTACCCTCACTCCAGCTACCCTCACTCCAGCTACCCTCACTCCAATCACCCTCACTCCAATCACCCTCACTCCAATTACCCTCACTCCAATTACCCTCACTCCAGCTACCCTCACTCCAGCTACCCTCACTCCAGTTACCCTCACTCCAATTACCCTCACTCCAATTACCCTCACTCCAGCTACCCTCACTCCAGCTACCCTCACTCCAATCACCCTCACTCCAATCACCCTCACTCCAGTTATCCTCACTCCAGTTACCCTCACTCCAATTACCCTCACTCCAGCTACCCTCACTCCAATCACCCTCACTCCAATCACCCTCACTCCAATCACCCTCACTCCAGTTACCCTCACTCCAGTTACCCTCACTCCAGTTACCCTCACTCCAGCTACCCTCACTCCAGCTACCCTCACTCCAGCTACCCTCACTCCAGTTACCCTCACTCCAGTTACCCTCACTCCAATCACCCTCACTCCAATCACCCTCACTCCAGCTACCCTCACTCCAGCTACCCTCACTCCAGTTACCCTCACTCCAATTACCCTCACTCCAATTACCCTCACTCCAATTACCCTCACTCCAGCTACCCTCACTCCAGCTACCCTCACTCCAATTACCCTCACTCCAATTACCCTCACTCCAGCTACCCTCACTCCAGCTACCCTCACTCCAGTTACCCTCACTCCAATTACCCTCACTCCAGTTACCCTCACTCCAATTACCCTCACTCCAATTACCCTCACTCCAATTACCCTCACTCCAGCTACCCTCACTCCAATCACCCTCACTCCAATCACCCTCACTCCAATCACCCTCACTCCAGTTATCCTCACTCCAGTTACCCTCACTCCAATTACCCTCACTCCAGCTACCCTCACTCCAGCTACCCTCACTCCAATCACCCTCACTCCAATCACCCTCACTCCAATCACCCTCACTCCAATCACCCTCACTCCAATCACCCTCACTCCAGTTACCCTCACTCCAATTACCCTCACTCCAGCTACCCTCACTCCAATCACCCTCACTCCAATCACCCTCACTCCAGTTATCCTCACTCCAGTTACCCTCACTCCAATTACCCTCACTCCAGCTACCCTCACTCCAATTACCCTCACTCCAATTACCCTCACTCCAGCTACCCTCACTCCAATTACCCTCACTCCAATTACCCTCACTCTAGTTACCCACACTCCAGTTACCCTCACTCCAATTACCCTCACTCCAATTACCCTCACTCCAGCTACCCTCACTCCAATTACCCTCACTCCAATTACCCTCACTCCAGCTACCCTCACTCCAGCTACCCTCACTCCAATCACCCTCACTCCAATCACCCTCACTCCAATCACCCTCACTCCAATCACCCTCACTCCAGTTATCCTCACTCCAGTTACCCTCACTCCAATTACCCTCACTCCAGCTACCCTCACTCCAATTACCCTCACTCCAATTACCCTCACTCCAGCTACCCTCACTCCAATTACCCTCACTCCAGTTACCCTCACTCCAGTTACCCTCACTCCAATCACCCTCACTCCAATCACCCTCACTCCAATCACCCTCACTCCAGCTACCCTCACTCCAGCTACCCTCACTCCAATTACCCTCACTCCAATTACCCTCACTCCAGCTACCCTCACTCCAATCACCCTCACTCCAATCACCCTCACTCCAATCACCCTCACTCCAGTTATCCTCACTCCAATTACCCTCACTCCAATTACCCTCACTCCAGCTACCCTCACTCCAATTACCCTCACTCCAGCTACCCTCACTCCAGTTACCCTCACTCCAGTTATCCTCACTCCAATTACCCTCACTCCAATTACCCTCACTCCAGCTACCCTCACTCCAATTACCCTCACTCCAATTACCCTCACTCCAGTTACCCTCACTCCAGTTACCCTCACTCCAGTTACCCTCACTCCAATCACCCTCACTCCAATCACCCTTACTCCGATTACCCTCACTCCAATCACCCTCACTCCAGTTATCCTCACTCCAATTACCCTCACTCCAATTACCCTCACTCCGGCTACCCTCACTCCGGCTACCCTCACTCCGGCTACCCTCACTCCAGCTACCCTCACTCCAGCTACCCTCACTCCAATTACCCTCACTCCAGCTACCCTCACTCCAGCTACCCTCACTCCAATTACCCTCACTCCAGCTACCCTCACTCCAGTTACCCTCACTCCAATTACCCTCACTCCAATTACCCTCACTCCAATTACCCTCACTCCAATTACCCTCACTCCAATTACCCTCACTCCAATTACCCTCACTCCAATTACCCTCACTCCAATTACCCTCACTCCAATTACCCTCACTCCAGTTATCCTCACTCCAGTTATCCTCACTCCAGTTATCCTCACTCCAGTTATCCTCACTCCAGTTATCCTCACTCCAGTTATCCTCACTCCAGTTATCCTCACTCCAATTACCCTCACTCCAGTTACCCTCACTCCAGTTACCCTCACTCCAGTTACCCTCACTCCAGTTACCCTCACTCCAGTTACCCTCACTCCAGTTATCCTCACTCCAATTACCCTCACTCCAGTTACCCTCACTCGTTACCCTCACTCCAGTTACCCTCACTCCAATTACCCTCACTCCAGTTACCCTCACTCCAGCTACCCTCACTCCAATTACCCTCACTCCAGTTACCCTCACTCCAGTTCCGCCCTTTATAATTACTGCCTTCTATGGGCCAATTTTGATGAGGTATTTTTGCTTGTTTGTGTTTTGTTTTGACACACCCTTGCCTGTTTTCGATCCGGCCCACAGCTCGGTCACTCACCTTTCCCGAGTGAGCTAACCTGGTGCTGGTTCTCCCCAAGTGCTGTCCTACTCACCGTGAGGGGTCTGTCCACTTACCAGCTTTCTATCTGAGTGCCACCCAGCACTGTGTCTGCTAAGCTTTTCTGTGGCTTCAGCACTCTGTGATTTCGGCGCTCTGTGGTTTCGGCACTCTGTGGTTTCGGCACTCTGTGGTTTCGGCACTCTGTGGTTTCGGCACTCTGTGGCTTCGGCACTCTGTGGCTTCGGCACTCTGTGGCTTCGGCACTCTGTGGCTTCGGCACTCTGTGGCTTCGGCACACTGTGGTTTCGGCACACTGTGGTTTCGGCACACTGTGGTTTCGGCACTCTGTGGTTTCGGCACTCTGTGGCTTCGGCACTCTGTGGCTTCGGCACTCTGTGGCTTCGGCACTCTGTGGCTTCGGCACTCTGTGGCTTCGGCACTCTGTGGCTTCGGCACTCTGTGGCTTCGGCACTCTGTGGCTTCGGCACTCTGTGGCTTCGGCACTCTGTGGCTTCGGCACTCTGTGGCTTCGGCACTCTGTGGCTTCGGCACTCTGTGATTTCGGCACACTGTGATTTCGGCACACTGTGATTTCGGCACACTGTGGTTTCGGCACTCTGTGGCTTCGGCACTCTGTGGCTTCGGCACTCTGTGGCTTCGGCACTCTGTGGCTTCGGCACTCTGTGGCTTCGGCACTCTGTGGCTTCGGCACTCTGTGGCTTCGGCACTCTGTGGCTTCGGCACTCTGTGGCTTCGGCACTCTGTGATTTCGGCACACTGTGATTTCGGCACACTGTGATTTCGGCACACTGTGATTTCGGCACACTGTGATTTCGGCACACTGTGATTTCAGCACACTGTGATTTCAGCACACTGTGATTTCAGCACTCTGTGATTTGAGCACAAAGAACAAAGAACAAAGAACAGTACTGTACAGGAAACAGGCCCTTCGGCCCTCCAAGCCTGTGCCGCTCCTTGGTCCAACTAGACCAATCGTTTGTATCCCTCCATTCCCAGGCTGCTCATGTGCCTATCCAGGTAAGTCTTAAACGATGTCAGCGTGTCTGCCTCCACCACCCTACCTGGCAGCGCATTCCAGGCCCCCACCACTCTCTGTGTAAAAAACTGTGATTTCGGCACTCTGTGATTTCGGCACACTGCGATTTCGGCAATCTGCGATTTCGGCACACTGCGATTTCGGCACACTGCGATTTCGGCACACTGCGATTTCAGCACTCTGTGGGGCACTGTGATTTCGGCACTCTGTGACTTCGGCACTCTGTGACTTCGGCACTCTGTGACTTCGGCACTCTGTGACTTCGGCACTCTGTGACTTCGGCACACTGATTTCAGCGCTCTGTGATTTCAGCGCTCTGTGATTTCAGCGCTCTGTGATTTCAGCGCTCTGTGATTTCAGCGCTCTGTGATTTCGGCACACTGATTTCGGCACGCGGTGATTTCGGCACGCGGTGATTTCGGCACGCGGTGATTTCGGCACGCGGTGATTTCGGCACGCGGTGACTTCGGCACTCGGTGACTTCGGCACTCGGTGACTTCGGCACGCGGTGACTTCGGCACGCGGTGACTTCGGCACGCGGTGACTTCGGCACGCGGTGACTTCGGCACGCGGTGACTTCGGCACGCGGTGACTTCGGCACGCGGTGACTTCGGCACTCGGTGACTTCGGCACTCGGTGACTTCGGCACTCGGTGACTTCGGCACTCGGTGACTTCGGCACTCGGTGACTTCGGCACTCGGTGACTTCGGCACTCGGTGACTTCGGCACTCGGTGACTTCGGCACTCGGTGACTTCGGCACTCGGTGACTTCGGCACTCGGTGACTTCGGCACTCGGTGACTTCGGCACTCGGTGACTTCGGCACTCGGTGACTTCGGCACTCGGTGACTTCGGCACTCGGTGACTTCGGCACTCGGTGACTTCGGCACTCGGTGACTTCGGCACTCGGTGACTTCGGCACTCGGTGACTTCGGCACTCGGTGACTTCGGCACTCGGTGACTTCGGCACTCGGTGACTTCGGCACTCGGTGACTTCGGCACTCGGTGACTTCGGCACTCGGTGACTTCGGCACTCGGTGACTTCGGCACTCGGTGACTTCGGCACTCGGTGACTTCGGCACTCGGTGACTTCGGCACTCGGTGACTTCGGCACTCGGTGACTTCGGCACTCGGTGACTTCGGCACTCGGTGACTTCGGCACTCGGTGACTTCGGCACTCGGTGACTTCGGCACTCGGTGACTTCGGCACTCGGTGACTTCGGCACTCGGTGACTTCGGCACTCGGTGACTTCGGCACCCGGTGACTTCGGCACCCGGTGACTTCGGCACCCGGTGACTTCGGCACCCGGTGACTTCGGCACCCGGTGACTTCGGCACCCGGTGACTTCGGCACCCGGTGATTTCGGCACTCGGTGATTTCGGCACTCGGTGATTTCGGCACTCGGTGATTTCGGCACTCGGTGATTTCGGCACTCGGTGATTTCGGCACTCGGTGATTTCGGCACTCGGTGATTTCGGCACTCGGTGATTTCGGCACTCGGTGATTTCGGCACTCTGTGACTCCATTGCAGTCGGACCAGAACATCGAAGATCGTTTCATACCATGTCGCACAATTTAAAACTGTTCACCATATTGTACTTACTGAATCAGGCTGACGACCATGTGGTTCAGCAAGAACCACCGCTGCCACCATGTTGTTATAATGGCACTAATTAATCAGAAGAGGTAAACCCATTGTGGCTACATTTATCGAGTCTAAGCGCATGAACATGCATGGATATAAAGCTTGAATAATCAGAGCAGCAGTGTTGTGTGCATGTGTTCTGCTCAAAACAAAAACGAAACTAAAACTAGATCACCTGACATACTTCCGTTCTAATGATATCACGCTGCAATCTCTTTACGGTATGTTACAACAAACTACACAACAATTATCTTGAAAATGTTGTTCAAGTCACCCCCTAACCATCTAAATTCCTTTCACTGTCACCCTTGGAGTCCAGCTATCATTCTGGAATTCAGATTGAGGACTGTACTATCCCATAGGTATCATCGAGAATGATGCTGGGGTACTTTACCCAGTGACAGATTTTCCTGAATCCCGTTATTTAAAATGATGGAAAACAGGATCCACTCCTTTAGGAGCCACACACATGCAAACACACACATACACTCAGACTCACACACACATACTCACACACACACACCTCACACACACACACACACACTCACTCACCTCACACACACACCTCACACACACACCTCACACACACACCTCACACACACACCTCACACACACACACTCACATACACTCACACACTCACACACAGACTTCTCCCTGTCTTGTTTATACTGAACTCCAACTTCATAGAATCATAGAAACCCTACAGTGCAGAAAGAGGCCATTCGGCCCATCAAGTCTGCACTGACCACAATCCCACCCAGGCCCTATCCCCATATCCCTACATATTTACCCACTAATCCCTCTAACCTACGCATCTCAGGACACTAAGGGGCAGTTTTAGCATGGCCAATCAACCTAACCCGCACATCTTTGGACTGTGGGAGGAAACCGGAGCACCCGGAGGAAACCCATGCAGACACGAGGAGAACGTGCAAACTCCACACAGTCAGTGACCCGAGCCGGGATTCGAACCCAGGTCCCTGGAGCTGTGAAGCAGCAGTGCTAACTACTGTGGCACGGTGCCGCCCCAGTGTTAAGGGTGGCACGGTGCCACAGTAGTTAGCACTGCTGCTTCACAGCGCCAGGGACCCGGGTTTGATTCCCGGCTTGGGTCACTGTCTGTGTGGAATTTGCACATTCTCTCCGTGTCTGCGTGGGTTTCCTCCGGGTGCTCCAGTTTCCTCCCACAGTCTGAAAGATGTGCTGGTTAGGTTGATTGGCCATGCTAAATTTCCCCTTAGTGTCAGAGGGAGTAGCAGGGTAAATATGTGGGGTTATGGGGATAGGGTCTGGGTGGGATTGTTGTCAGTGCAGGCTCGATAGACCGAATGGCCTTTTTCTGCACTGTAGGGTTTCTATGACTCTATGATGTACATAAGGGCGGCACGGTAGCACAGTGGTTAGCACTGCTGCTTCACAGCTCCAGGGTCCCGGGTTCGATTCCCGGCTTGGGTCACTGTCTGTGTGGAGTTTGCACATTCTCCTCGTGGTCTGCGTGGGTTTCCTCCGGGTGCTCCGGTTTCCTCCCACAGTCCAAAGATGTGCGGGTTAGGTTGATTGGCCAGGTTAAAAATTGCCCCTTAGAGTCCTGAGATGCGTAGGTTAGTGGGATTAGCGGGTAAATATGTGGGGGTAGGGCCTGGGTGGGATTGTGGTCGGTGCAGACTCGATGGGCCGAATGGCCTCCTTCTGCACTGTAGGGTTTCTATGATTTCTATTTCTATGATAACTACTTGTTGGACCTGCCTGCTGGCTTTTTGTAATTCGTTTCATCTTAAAAATCCACGACCATCTAGAAGGACAAGGGCAGCAGATACCTGGGAACACCACCATCTGGAGGTTCCACTCCAAGTCACTCACCATCCCGACTTGGAATTATAAGAACCGTTCCTTCACTGTCGCTGGGTCAAAATCCTGGAAACAGTTCAAGAAGGTAGCTCCCCACCACCTTCTCAAGGGGGCAATTAGCGATGGGCAAGAAATGTTGGCATCGCCAGTGATGCTCATATCCCTCAAAATAAATAAAAACCAGACCTACTGTCCTGCTCTTTCCCCATCACCCTCCAAATTTCTCCTTTTAAAGTATTTGTCCAATTCCTATTTGAAATCACTTTCCTCATCTTCCCTCTTGGTCTTCTGTCAATAATTTAAATCCCTGTCCTCGGGTCACTGCCCCCCCTGCCCCCACCTCACCGTCCGTGAAAACAGTTTGTCCTGAGTTACTCCACCAAAACCCAGAGGAGGTGGTAGAGGTGGGGACAATTACAACATTTAAAAGACATTAGGACGGGTACATTGGAAAGATGGGAAAGATTTGGAGGGATATGGGCTAAACGCAGGCAAATGGGGCTAGCTCAGTTTAGGAAACCTGGTCGGCATGAACGAGTTGGGCCAAAGGGCCTGTTTCCATGCTGCATATCTCTATGACTCTATAAAACCCTTTTTAAACACACGGCAGATTAATAAATCAGTCCTGTCTGGCAGTGTACATTATGTGTAGGGTTTTGTATATGTACAGTACATGCTGAGTAATACATTAACAATTCTCTCCAGTCTGATACTGTACAGACTTTGTGTGTGCCTCAGTGTCAGTTCCCGTATTGGGTAAGAGATTAATAGGCCAGGATTTTACTTCCCTGCACGTCACAGGATTCGGAGTGGGCAAGGGGGGGACAATGGGAAGGTCCGATGACCTCCGGCGGGATTTTACCGGTTCGGGACAAGCGAGATTGTAAATCCCCCCATAATCTGCCTCTTCTCCCTCTGACTGTGTATGTGAATGAGTTCAGTGTTACAGATCCTTGTCCCTCAGCGCGAGGGGAACGAGAGGGAGCTATGTTCGTGTGGTCCCTGGCTGCGGTTCCCTGCTCACTAATTTGTGAAAACAGTGATTCCATTTTAGAAATCGGATTGCCAAGGGGGAATCTAACCACAGGCCGACAGGCCCTCTGATGGTCCTCTTGTGGCAGAATGTAATCCTCATCTTGAACGGATGGACAGATAATTCTAAACAAACTACCCGCGCCCTCTCGGGATTTCAAGAACTTGTTAGTACGTTGGCACAGCACTGCTGCCTTCCTCGATACACCTGCAGGTTTAGCCTTGGTGGTTTATAATACCCGTGTCCCTCCTGCCACCATGGAAACAAGGCCTGCCAATATCTCTGGAGAGGATCCTAGCAGGCCTGTGTGGTACCCCACTCGGCCATTTTAGGTGTTGCATTTTAGCCCAACTCCGGCAAATGGTCTGGTAGACTGAGTGGAAACAGCGGGAGGTTAACCGTGGCATTCTGGTCAAACTTCAGGCCCATGGCCACTGCAAAGCCAGGGGGCCAAGATGGCTGCTGAGGTGTCTGGCAATCTGCCCGAACAGTCCCCTGTGGCCTGGGATTACAGTGCTCCGGCACCAACAGGGTTAAGGCACGGGAATATGACAGGTTTGATTTGCTGCACTTCACTGGTCTCTCCCCACCCCCACATCCTCCCCTCTGCCCCAACATGCAACACCAACCCTCCATCTCCCAAGGCTCCCAATTACCTGGTAATGGATCAGCCGTCCTGTGGGTACCTCGGGGGAATAGCCCAGCAGCCAATGGGTTCTCAGCCTCTCCACGATGTAAACAGGTAAGCGGAGGGGAGCGGGGCTCCGAGCGGATCGTGCCAGGGAGAGGTCGTGCCAGGGGTCTTAACCTGGCAGAGAGAGAGAGATTGCTTCAGCCAACAAGCTCCTGACTCAGCGAACTACCTTGACAACACCTTAAGCAGCTGTGGCAGGTACAGCACTGTCTTTCCATTAGTGTTCGCCCTTTTGTTTGAAGTGATTCCTGATGTGGTCTCTTTCTGTGCAGGCGGGGAGGGTGGGAGTGGGTTTGCAGGGGGGTGGGAGTGAGTTCGCGGGGCGGGGGGGGGGGGTGGAAGTGGGAGCGGGTTTGCAGAGGGGGGGGAAATGGGAGTGGGTTCCGTGGGTGGGAGTGGGTTCACGGTGGGGTTGGGAGTAGGTTTGTGGGGGGGTGGGAGTGGGAGTGGGCTCGCGGGGTGGATGGGAGTGGGTTTGCGGGGGGGGGGGGGGGGTGGGAGTGGGTTCACGGGGGGGATATTGGGAGTGGGTTCACGGGGGGTTGGGAGTAGATTTGCGGGGGTTGGGAGTAGGTTCACGGGGGGGGTGGGAGTAGGTTTGCAGGGGGGGGGAGGTGGGGGTAGGTTCATAGGGGGTTGGGAGTAGATTTGCGGGGGGGGTGGTGGGAGTGGGTTCACGGGGGGAATATTGGGAGTGGGTTGACGGGGGGTTGGGAGTAGATTCACAGGGGGGTTGGGTGTAGGTTTGCAGGGGGTGGGGGGGTGGGAGTAGGTTCACAGGGGGGTGGGAGTAGGTTCACAGGGGGGTGGGAGTAGGTTCGCGGGGGGAGGTGGGAGTAGATTTGCAGGGGGGGTGGTGGGAGTAGGTTCACGGGGGGGTTGGGTGTAGGTTTGCAGGGGGTTGGGTGTAGGTTTGCGGCGGGGGGTGGGAGTAGGTTCACAGGGGGTTGGATGTAGGTTTGCAGGGGGTTGGGTGTAGGTTTGCAGGGGGTTGGGTGTAGGTTTGCAGGGGGGTGGGAGTAGGTTCACAGGGGGTTGGGTGTAGGTTTGCGGGGGGGAGTGGGAGTAGGTTCACAGGGGGTTGGGTGTAGGTTTGCAGGGGGTTGGGTGTAGGTTTGCAGGGGGTTGGGTGTAGGTTTGCAGGGGGGTGGGAGTAGGTTCACAGGGGGTTGGGTGTAGGTTTGCGGGGGGGAGTGGGAGTAGGTTCACAGGGGGTTGGGTGTAGGTTTGCAGGGGGTTGGGTGTAGGTTTGCAGGGGGTTGGGTGTAGGTTCACAGGGGGTTGGGTGTCGGTTTGCAGGGGGTGGGGGGGTGGGAGTAGGTTCACAGGGGGGTGGGAGTAGGTTCACAGGGGGGTGGGAGTAGGTTCGCGGGGGGAGGTGGGAGTAGATTTGCAGGGGGGTTGGGTGTAGGTTTGCAGGGGGGGTTGGGAGTAGGTTCACAGGGGGTTGGGTGTAGGTTTGCAGGGGGTTGGGTGTAGGTTTGCAGGGGGGTGGGAGTAGGTTCGTGGGGGGAGGTGGGAGTAGATTTGCAGGGGGGTTTGGTGTAGGTTTGCAGGGGGGGGTGGGAGTAGGTTCACAGGGGGTTGGGTGTAGGTTTGCAGGGGGTTGGGTGTAGGTTTGCAGGGGGTTGGGTGTAGGTTTGCAGGGGGGAGTGGGAGTAGGTTCACAGGGGGTTGGGTGTAGGTTTGCAGGGGGGTGGGAGTAGGTTCACAGGGGGTTGGGTGTAGGTTTGCAGGGGGGGGTGGGAGTAGGTTCACAGGGGGTTGGGTGTAGGTTTGCAGGGGGGGGTGGGAGTAGGTTCACAGGGGGTTGGGTGTAGGTTTGCAGGGGGTTGGGTGTAGGTTTGCGGGGGGGGGGGTGGGTGTAGGTTTGCAGGGGGGTGGGAGTAGGTTCACAGGGGGTGGGAGTAGGTTCACAGGGGGTTGGGTGTAGGTTTGCAGGGGGGTGGGAGTAGGTTCACAGGGGGTTGGGTGTAGGTTTGCAGGGCGGGGGGTGGGAGTAGGTTCACAGGGGGAGGTGGGAATGGCTTCGTGGGGAGGATGCACGCCGGGGGGGTACTTGTTTTGGTTCACAGCTGAGTGCGGGCAGGATGAATTGGGCGATGTATCCTTCAATCTGTTTTTAAAGGCAGGAGACCTGTTGACTGAATGGCCGGTGTGTCAATGGGGGAGACAGATGGGGGAGGTGGTGGCGGGGTGTGGCTAACGGTTTATTATTACGTTTTGTGACGGGGTTTAGTGAGTGGGAGCTCCCTCCCCACAGCCCCCAGTGATATTATGTCTGTGAGACGGATCGAGTTCTGTTCGCACACACAACCATCCCCGCTCCTCCCCCCACCCCCCACCGTATCGCCCCCAAACGAGAGGAATCAGTTTAAAGATGTGATAAGTTTGTGGTTTATCCCCTCCCTCCCCGCACCCCCCGTATGAAATGTCCGTGTCTCTCGACATCAGCCCCTCAGCACCGTTTAAAGGGACATTACCCTTCTCATGCCAGGTGCAGCAGCCTAACGGCTGTGGGCGGGGATCCATCACCATGGCAACACGAGCTGATCTCCTGGCTAATCCCAGGGAAGGAATGCTTTGCCTAAAACTTCTCCCACCAGCCCCCTTCTTCCCCACCGCCCCCCAGAGGATTGGCCTCTTTAAGAGCGGTGGTTACCTCCTGTTGTCCATCAGCTGCAGGAGGCGACAGCTTGTCCCCACAAGTGGAGCCACTGGAGCTCACTGCTGGAAAGGGAAGTTAACTGAAGGTTAAAGTGCAGTCCCTTGGGATCACACTGCACCACAGCCATCCAGCTGCTGGATGGGGACGTTAATAAGCAGCAATTTAGGGAATTGGAAAGACTTACATTTCTATAGCGCCTTTCACCACCTCACAATGCCCCAAGGCTTGCAGTACAGAATTTGGGCATTATTGAAAAAAGGCACATGCTGTCAAAGCTTTTCATCTTCCACTCAATAGGTCAGCTCCACAAGGGAAATTGAAAGTAAATTGTCATTCCCTTTACTGTTGGATATTCTGAGGGAGTGCTGCACTGTCAGAGGGTCAGTACTGAGGGAGTGCTGCACTGTCAGAGGGTCAGTACTGAGGGAGTGCTGCACTGTCAGAGGGTCAGTACTGAGGGAGTGCCGCACTGTCAGAGGGTCAGTACTGAGGGAGCGCTGCACTGTCAGAGGGTCAGTACTGAGAGAGTGCCGCACTGTCAGAGGGTCAGTACTGAGGGAGTGCTGCACTGTCAGAGGGTCAGTACTGAGGGAGTGCCGCACTGTCAGAGAGTCAGTACTGAGGGAGTGCTGCACTTTCAGAGGATCAGTACTGAGGGAGTGCTGCACTGTCAGAGGGTCAGTACTGAGGGAGTGCTGCACTGTCAGAGGGTCAGTACTGAGGGAGTGCTGCACTGTCAGAGGGTCAGTACTGAGGGAGTGCTGCACTGTCAGAGGGTCAGTACTGAGGGAGTGCTGCACTGTCAGAGGGTCAGTACTGAGGGAGTGCCGCACTGTCAGAGAGTCAGTACTGAGGGAGTGCTGCACTTTCAGAGGATCAGTACTGAGGGAGTGCTGCACTTTCAGAGGATCAGTACTGAGGGAGTGCTGCACTATCAGAGGGTCAGTACTGAGGGAGTGCTGCACTGTCAGAGGGTCAGTACTGAGGGAGTGCTGCACTGTCAGAGGGTCAGTACTGAGGGAGTGCTGCACTGTCAGAGGGTCAGTACTGAGGGAGTGCCGCACTGTCAGAGGGTCAGTACTGAGGGAGTGCTGCACTGTCAGAGGGTCAGTACTGAGGGAGTGCCGCACTGTCAGAGGGTCAGTACTGAGGGAGTGCTGCACTGTCAGAGGGTCAGTACTGAGGGAGTGCTGCACTGTCAGAGAGTCAGTACTGAGGGAGTGCTGCACTTTCAGAGGATCAGTACTGAGGGAGTGCTGCACTGTCAGAGGGTCAGTACTGAGGGAGTGCTGCACTGTCAGAGGGTCAGTACTGAGGGAGTGCTGCACTGTCAGAGGGTCAGTACTGAGGGAGTGCTGCACTGTCAGAGGGTCAGTACTGAGGGAGTGCTGCACTGTCAGAGGGTCAGTACTGAGGGAGTGCTGCACTGTCAGAGGGTCAGTACTGAGGGAGTGCTGCACTGTCAGAGGGTCAGTACTGAGGGAGTGCTGCACTGTCAGAGGGTCAGTACTGAGGGAGTGCTGCACTGTCAGAGGGTCAGTACTGAGGGAGTGCTGCACTGTCAGAGGGTCAGTACTGAGGGAGTGCTGCACTGTCAGAGGGTCAGTACTGAGTGAGTGCTGCACTGTCAGAGGGTCAGTACTGAGGGAGTGCCGCACTGTCAGATGGTCAGTGTTGAGGGAGTGCTGCACTGTCAGAGGGTCAGTACTGAGGGAGTGCCGCACTGTCAGAGGGTCAGTACTGAGGGAGTGCCGCACTGTCAGAGGGTCAGTGTTGAGGGAGTGCTGCACTATCAGAGGGTCAGTACTGAGGGAGTGCCGCACTGTCAGAGGGTCAGTACTGAGGGAGTGCTGCGCTGTCAGAGGGTCAGTACTGAGGGAGTGCCGCACTGTCAGCGGGTCAGTACTGAGGGAGTGCCGCAAGGTCAGAGGGTCAGTGTTGAGGGAGTGCCGCACTGTGAGAGGGTCAGTACTGAGGGAGTGCTGCACTGTCAGAGGGTCAGTATTGAGGGAGTGCCCGACTGTGAGAGGGTCAGTACTGAGGGAGTGCTGCACTGTCAGAGGGTCAGTATTGAGGGAGTGCCCGACTGTGAGAGGGTCAGCACTAAGGGAGTGCTGCGCTGTCAGAGGGTCAGTACTGAGGGAGTGCTGCAGTGTCAGAGGGTCAGTACTGAGGGAGTGCCGCACTGTCAGAGGGTCAGCACTGAGGGAGTGCTGCAGTGTCAGAGGGTCAGTACTGAGGGCGTGCTGCATTGTCAGAGGGTCAGTGCTGAGGGAGTGCTGCACTGTCAGAGGGTCAGTACTGAGGGAGTGCTGCAGTGTCAGAGGGTCAGCACTGAGGGAGTGCTGCACGGTCAGAGGGTCAGAACTGAGGGAGTGCTGCACTGTCAGAGGTCAGTGCTGAGGGAGTGCCGCACTGTCATGGGGTCCGTGCTGAGGGAGTGCTGCACTGTCAGAGGGTCAGTACTGAGGGAGTGCTGCACGGTTAGAGGGTCAGAACTGAGGGAGGGCCGCACTGTCAGAGGTCAGTGCTGAGGGAGTGCCGCACTGTCAGAGGGTCCGTGCTGAGGGAGTGCTGCACTGTCAGAGGGTCAGTACTGAGGGAGTGCTCTGGGACTGGGTGGGACAGTGGGTCAAACACTGTCCTTTTCCCCTCTGGAACTGGGTGGGACAGTGGGTCAGACACTGTCCTTTCCCCCTCTGGGACTGGGTGGGACAGTGGGTCAGACACTGTCCTTTCCCCCTCTGGGACCATATTTTACTCCAGAGACTTCAGTGCTGCATGGTCAGTGGTACCATTGTACAGGATATGACATTAAACCCAGGGTCTGCTCTCCCAGGAGATTGTAAAAGTTCAATTCCCAGTATCTTGAAGAAATTGAGTCCTCAGCAGATAATCTGGCCATTACCAAGTGGCGGTTTGTGGGATCCTTCTGTGTATCAATTGGCTGCTGTGTTTCCTGCAGTACAACACTGACTGCCCATCAAGAAAAATACTACATTGGCTCTGAAATATTTTGGGGTTACTGAGGATGTGAAAGGCTTCATCAAAATGCAAGTTGTTGTTGCGTTGTGAGAGTGTGCACAGTCAGGCTATCCTGGTGTTAGAGAGTCCCGGGTGTGAGAGAGTCCCGGGTGTGAGAGAGTACCGGGTGTGAGAGAGTCCCGGGTGTGAGAGAGTCCTGGGTGTGAGAGAGTCCCGGGTGTGAGAGAGTCCCGGGTGTGAGAGAGTACCGGGTGTGAGAGAGTCCCGGGTGTGAGAGAGTCCCGGGTGTGAGAGAGTCCTGGGTGTGAGTCCCGAGCATGAGAGAGTCCTGGGTGTGAGAGAGTCCCGGGTGTGAGAGAGTCTGGGTGTGAGAGAGTCCCGAGCATGAGAGAGTCCCACGCATGAGTGTTCCGGGCATGAGAGAGTCCTGGGTGTGAGAGAGTCCCGAGCATGAGAGAGTCCCCAGGTGTGAGTGAGTCCTGGGTGTGAGAGAGTCCCGAGCATGAGTGTTCCGGGCATGAGAGAGTCCTGGGTGTGAGAGAGTCCCAAGCATGAGAGAGTCCCCAGGTGTGAGAGAGTCCCGAGCATGAGAGAGTCCTGCGCATGAGAGAGTCCCACGCATGAGAGAGTCCCGGGCGTGAGAGTATCCCGAGCGTGAGAGAGCCTCAGGGATGAGAGAGCCTTGGGCATGAGAGAGTTCCGGGTGTGAGAGAGTCCCGGGCGTGAGAGAGTCCCGGGCGTGAGAGAGTCCCGGGCGTGAGAGAGTCCCGGGCGTGAGAGAGTCCCGGGCGTGAGAGAGTCCCGGGCGTGAGAGAGTCCCGGGCGTGAGAGAGTCCCGAGTGTGAGAGAGTCCCGGGTGTGAGAGAATCCCGGCTGTGAGAGTTCCGGATGTGAGAGAGTCCCGGGTGTGAGTGAGTCCTGAGCGTGAGAGAGTCCCGGGTGTGAGAGAATCCCAGCTGTGAGAGAGTTCCGGGTGTGAGAGAGTCTCCGGTGTGAGAGAGTTCTGGGTGTGAGTGAGTCCCGAGTGTGAGAGTGTTCCGGGCATGAGAGAGTCCCGGCCGTGAGAGAGTCCCAGGCATGAGAGAGTCTCGGGTGTGAGAGAGTCCTGGGCGTGAGAGAATCCCGGGCGTGAGAGAATCCCGGGTGTGAGAGAATCCCAGCTGTGAGAGATTCCCAGCTGTGAGAGATTCCAGGGTGTGAGAGAGCCTCGGGCGTGAGAGAGTTCCGGGTGTGAGAGAGTCCCGGCTGTGAGAGATCCCCAGCTGTGAGAGAGACCTGGGTGTGAGAGTGTCCCGAGTGTGAGAGAGTCCCGAGCACGAGAGTGTTCCGGGCGTGAGAGTGTCCTGGATGTGAGAGAATCCGGGGTGTGAGAGAGACCCAGCTGTGAGACAGCTGCGGGTGTGAGAGAGTCCTGGGTTTGAGAGAGTCCTGGGCGTGAGAGGGTCCCGGGTGTGAGAGAGTCCCGGGTGTGAGAGAGTCCCGGGCGTGAAAAAGCCTCGGGCGTGAGAGAGGTCCAGGTGTGAGAGAGTCCCGGGTGTGAGAGAGTCCCGGCTGTGAGCGAGTCCTGGGTGTGAGAGAGTCCCGGGTGTGAGAGAGTCCCGGGTGTGAGAGAGTCCCGGGTGTGAGAGAGTCCCGGGTGTGAGAGAGTCCCGGGTGTGAGAGAGTCCCGGGTGTAGAGAGTCCCGGGTGTGAGAGAGTCCCGGGTGTGAGAGAGTCCCGGGTGTGAGAGAGTCCCGGGTGTGAGAGAGTCCCGGGTGTAGAGAGTCCCGGGTGTGAGAGAGTCCCGGGTGTGAGAGTGTCTCGGGTGTGAGAGAGTCCTAGGCGTGAGAGAATCCCGGGTGTGAGAGAGTCCCAGGTGTGAGAGAGACCCGGGTGTGAGAGTGTCCCGAGCGTGAGAGTGTTCCGGGTGTGAGAGTGTTCCGGGTGTGAGATTGTCCTGGATGTGAGAGAAAACGGGGTGTGAGAGGGACCCAGCTGTGAGACAGCTGCGGGTGTGAGAGTCCTGGGTTTGAGAGAGTCCCGGGTGTGAGAGAGTCCCGAGCGTGAGAGAGTTCCGGGTGTGAAAAAGCCTCGGGTGTGAGAGAGTCCCGGGTGTGAGAGTCCCGAGCGTGAAAAAGCCTCGGGCGTGAGAGAGTCCCGGGTGTGAGAGAGTCCCGGGTGTGAGAGAGTCCCGGGCGTGAAAAAGCCTCGGGCGTGAAAAAGCCTCGGGCGTGAGAGAGTCCCGGGTGTGAGAGAGTCCCGGGCGTGAAAAAGCCTCGGGTGTGAGAGAGTCCCGGCTGCGAGAGAGTCCCGGCTGTGAGAGAGTCCCGGGTGTGAGAGAGTCCCGAGCATGAGAGAATCCCACGCATGAGTGTTCTGGGCATGAGAGAGTCCCGGCTGTGAGAGAGTCCCGGGTGTGAGAGAGTCCCGGGTGTGAGAGAGTCCCGGGTGTGAGAGAGTCCCGGGTGTGAGAGAGTCCCGGGTGTGAGAGAGTCCCGGGTGTGAGAGAGTCCCGGGTGTGAGAGAGTCCCGGGTGTGAGAGAGTCCCGGGTGTGAGAGAGTCCCGGGTGTGAGAGAGTCCCGGGTGTGAGAGAGTCCCGGGTGTGAGAGAATCCCGGGTGTGAGAGAATCCCGGGTGTGAGAGAGTCCTGGGTGTGAGAGAGTCCTGGCTGTGAGCGAGTCCCGGCTGTGAGAGAGTCCCGGGTCTGAGAGAGTCCAGAGCGTGAGAGAGTCCCGCGTGTGAGCGAGTCCCGGGCGTGAGAGGATCCCGGGTGTGAGAGAGTCCCGGGTGTGAGAGAGTCCCGGGCGTGAGAGGATCCCGGGTGTGAGAGAGTCCCGGGTGTGAGAGGGTCCTGGGTGTGAGAGAGTTGAAAGATGAGCAGAGAAGCACACACACTGCGGTGCCCCTGTCTAACTGCTGCCTTTGCCCTTTGAAGGAGCAGCACCCACCAGCCAGGCTGTGAGACCACACCAGGCCTCAGTCTCGCCCTGGTCCGAGGGTTCAAAGATCGTGCCGCAATTCACAAGATGGATGGGGACTGCAACTTCCAGTATTCCACTATGCTGCTGCACGGATTCCCAGAGGAAGAAATCCGGGGAACAATGCTGGAGGAAGGAGATGCTTCATACCAAGCTGGACTCAGTCTGGAGGTCAACATGGAGGAGGTGAGTTATACCCGAGAACCGGATTGTGAAGCTGCAGCTGACAGGACAGATGGAGACAGGACAAAGGAGCCATTCAGCCCATCATTCCTCTGCTGGCTCGCTGAAAGAGCTCTTCAGTTACTCCCATTCAATGTCCATTCTCACTCTCTCCAACATCACCCACTCCACTCTCACTCCCTCCACCCTCACTCCCTCCAACCTCACTCCCTCCAACCTCACTCCCTCCATCCTCACTCCCTCCAACCTCACTCCCTCCAACCTCACTCCCTCCACCCTCACTCCCTCCACCCTCACTCCCTCCACCCTCACTCCCTCCACCCTCACTCCCTCCACCCTCACTCCCTCCACCCTCACTCCCTCCACCCTCACTCCCTCCACCCTCACTCCCTCCACCCTCACTCCCTCCACCCTCACTCCCTCCACCCTCACTCCCTCCAACCTCACTCCCTCCACCCTCACTCCCTCCACCCTCACTCCCTCCACCCTCACTCCCTCCACCCTCACTCCCTCCACCCTCACTCCCTCCACCCTCACTCCCTCCACCCTCACTCCCTCCACCCTCACTCCCTCCACCCTCACTCCCTCCACCCTCACTCCCTCCAACCTCACTCCCTCCACCCTCACTCCCTCCACCATCACCCACTCCACCCTCACTCTCTCCACCCTCACTCTCTCCATCCTCACTCCCTCCATCTTCATTCCCTCCACCCTCACTCTCCACCCTCACTCTGTCCAACCTCACTCCCTCCACCCTCACTCCCTCCACCCTCACTCTCTCCATCCTCACTCCCTCCACCTTCATTCCCTCCACCTCACTCTGTCCACCCTCACTCTCTCCACCCTCACTCTCTCCACCCTCACTCTCTCCACCCTCACTCCCTCCACCCTCACTCCCTCCACCCTCACTCCCTCCACCCTCACTCCCTCCACCCTCACTCCCTCCACCCTCACTCCCTCCACCCTCACTCCCTCCACTCTCACTCCCTCCACCCTCACTCCCTCCACCCTCACTCCCTCCACCCTCACTCTCTCCACCCTCACTCTCTCCACCCTCACTCCCTCCACCCTCACTCCCTCCACCCTCACTCCCTCCACCCTCACTCCCTCCACCCTCACTCCCTCCACCCTCACTCCCTCCACCCTCACTCCCTCCACCCTCACTCTGTCCATCCTCACTCCCTCCACCCACCCTCACTCTCTCCTTTTCAAAGTAGCCTTGGCAGTTTTAGTGAGGTTTAATTCGCAAGTGACGACTCTGTCAAAATTTCAGTTTGCTTTTCTCTCTCTCTCTCTCTCCTCCCAGGGCTTGCGACTTGACCTCAGTGCCAAGGCTGCAGTGTGTGCAGGCTGTGGAGAATCTATCTATGACCGTTACGTGCTGTTTGCTGTGGACAGGCCCTGGCATGCTCGCTGCCTGAAGTGTTGTGTGTGTGAATTGGCCTTGGGCTCTGAGCTCACTTGTTTCTCCAAAGATGGAGACATCTACTGCAAGGACGATTACTACAGGTAAAACACATCTTCACTCAGAGAGAGGGGCGGAGGGGGGAGAACATCACATTCTCCCTCTCATTCACTTACTCCATCTCTCTGACGCACACAGCAGATAACAAACTGAACCATAACATTAAACTGAACCCTACCCTATAAATCCACAACATTAAACCCCAAAATCAAACTGCAAAACCCCAATATTAAACTGGAATACAAACCTCAAACCACACCTGTGAAAACTCAGCTCCAACCCAAACCCGAATATTGATTTCAACTCGAATCCCAAATCCCCAACATTCAACTCAACCCTAATCCCAAATCCCCAACATACAACTCAACTCTAATCCCCAAATCCCCAACATTCAACTCAACTCTGATCCCAAATCCCCAACATTCAACTCAACTATATCCCCAAATCCCCAAAATTCAGCTCAACTCTAATTCCAAATCCCCAACATTCAACACAACTCTAATCCCAAATCCTCAACATTCAACTCAACTCTAATCCCAAATCCCCAACATTCAACTCAACTCTAATCCCCAAATCCCCAATATTCAGCTCAATGCGAATCCCAAATCCCCAAGATTCAACTGAACTCTCATCCCCAAATCCCCAACATTCAACTCAACTCAAATCCCCAAATCCCCAAAATTCAACTCAACTCGAATCCCAAATCCTCAACATTCAACTCAACTCGAATCCCAAATCCTCAACATTCAACTCAACTCAAATCCCCAAATACCCAACATTCAACTCAACTCTAATCCCAAATACCCAACATTCAACTCAACTCTAATCCCCAAATCCCCAATATTCAGCTCAATGCGAATCCCAAATCCCCAAGATTCAACTCAACTCTAGTCCCCAAATCCCCAATATGCAACTCAATGCTAATCCCAAATCCCCAACATTCAACTGAACTCTAATCCCCAACATTCAACTGAACTCTAATCCCCAAATCCCCAACATTGAACTCAACTCAAATCCCAAATCTCCAAATTCAACTGAACTCTAATCCCCAAATCCCCAACATCCAACTCAACTCTCATCCCAAATCCCCAAATTCAACTGAACTCTAATCCCAAATCCCCAATTTTCAACTCAACTCTATCCCTAAATCCCCAATATTCAACTCAAGGCTAATCCCAAATCCCCAACATTCAACTGAACTCTAATCCCAAATCCCCAACATTCAACTCAAATCCCCAAAATGTATATAGCACCTTTAACACAGTAAAACCTGCTGAACCACTTCTTAAAGTGGTATCAGATTGAAATGACTGCCCACCACATGAGGCAAGGCTGAAAGCGATGACTCACTTGCCTCTTGTGATTTACCACACTTCATATCTTGCCTCTATGACCAAAAATACCTTTCAGCCAATGAAGGCTGCTTGTAATGTAGCTGTCAGTTTGTACGCACCGCAATGAGATAATGACCAGATTATGTGATGCTGATTGAGGGATAAATATTGGCCCGCTCCCCCTCCAAATATTGGCCGTGGAATCTTATTAGTCCACCCGAGATGGCTGAAGTGGCCTTGGTTTAATGTCACATTTGGACCACAGTGCCTCTGACTGTGTAGCACTTCCTCAGTACTGCACCACCAGGAACAACAGTGTAGATTTTGCGATGAGTTCCAGAGTCGGATTTGAACCCACTATTCGGAGGTGTGTGAAGTACCAGCTGAGCTGCTGCCCACATTGTGTCTTTTCGCTCCTTTACCCAGGAGGTTTTGCGTTAAGCAGTGTTCCCGCTGCCACCTGGGCATCCCCGCCTCGGAGATGGTGATGCGGGCAAAGGAGGAGGTTTACCATGTCAGCTGCTTCACGTGCGCCATCTGTGGCGAGGCGCTGGTGACAGGCGACCTCTTTGGCACGCGGCAGGGCCTGGTGTACTGCCAGGCCCACTTTCAGCTGCTGTGCCGGGAGGAGGATGAGGCCAGGCTGATGGAGGGCCTGACGGAGCTGGCACTGCGGGTCGACGAGGGCGTCACGGTGGCCCATGGGGACAGTGACTGGGTCAGCCGGAGGGGCAGTGCCCGCAAGCGGAGAGGCAGCAAGTACCACGTCGAGGGAGATGACTTTAATCAAGGTGCGTCTGACTGCTGGCCCTTTTAAACTTATGCTTGGAAATGTTTGTGATTGTCTGTTTAAAAAGAGTCCAATGTATTACTACATATAATTAATCATTTGTTCAAAAAAGATGTAACGCCAGCTAGTTAATGTCATTCCTCTATTTAAAAACATGTTTCGGGTGTTATAGAATCCATCACAGAATCCCTACAGTGCAGCAAGGGGCTAATAGCCCATTGAGTCTGCACCCACTCTCTGACAGAGTATCCCACCCTTCCCTCTCTCCATAACTCTGCACACTTACCATGGCAAGTGGAGAGTATCGAAGGACCTTTTCCCCCTGGATTACAAAAAGTTAAAGGCAATTTGATTGTGATTTTCAAAAAATAATTTTGAAAGGATTTGATAGGCTTGCTGAGAAGAAAGCGTGAGTGTTAGGTTCTAGGACTCAGGACGTAACCTAAGAATCAGAGGCAGGCCATGCGAGAGAGAGTTTAGGAAATACTTCCTCACACAAAGAGGGGATGGAAGTGTTAAACTCTCCCAGAAAAAGCAATGGGTCAGAGGATTTGAGTGCAGGAGCAAGGATGTCTTACTGCAGCTGTACAGGGCCTTGGTGAGACCACACCTGGAATGTTGTGCACAGTTTCGGCCTCCTTTCCTAAGTGAGGACATACTTGCCCTGGAGGAAGTGCAGCAAAGATTCACCAGACTGATTCCTGGGATGGCAGATATAAATCCTGGGATTGTCGTATGAAGAAAGATTGGGTCAGCTCGGCCTGTGTTCACTGGAGCTCACAAGAAATGAGAGGAGATCTCACTGAAGTGTATAAAACTCTGACAGGGCTGGGCAGACTGGATGCAGGGATGTTGATTCCTCTGGCTGGGGGTGTGTCACAGGAGTTCACAGTCTCAGGATACGGGGAAGGCCATTTAGGACTGAGATGAGGAGAAACATCTTCACTCAGAGCCTGGTGAATCTAAGGAAGGCGTGGAGGCCAAATCACTGAATATATTTAAGGAGGAAATAGAGAATATAATACCAACATATTCCCGATAGGTATTGGATGGGAACAACAACTCCTGAGAACCCTGGATGTCAAGGGAAAAGCAGGACTGGACAAGGAAAAAAAGGGAAGCTTATGTCAGGTTCAGGGGCTCGAATCCTAGAGGAATATCGAGAGTGCAGGGGAGTGAATAAAACATAAATTCAGAGAGTGGAAAGAGGGCATGGAAAAACAGAGAGGGGTAAAATAAAGGAAAATCCCAAGGTGTTTATAAATATATTCAGGGCAGGAAGATAACCAGGGAAAGAACAGGGCCCATTAGGGACCAAAGTGGCAATGTGTGTGTGTGGAGCCAGGAGGCATCGGTGAGATATTAAATGAATACGTTCCATCTGTGTTCACAATGGAGAAGGATGATGTGGGTCGAGAAATCAGGGAGTGTGATATAATTCACATGGCATTGACAGGGAGGAGGTGTTAGCGGGTGTAAAAGTGGATAAATCCCCAGGCCCAGATGAGATATATCCCAGGCTAATGTGTGACACAAGGTAGGGGATTGCAGTGGCTCCGACACCAATTTTCAAATCCCCTCTGGCCACAGGAGAGGTAAACACAGTAAGAGGTCTCACCACACCAGGTTCAAGTCCAACAGGTTTATTTGGTAGCAAACGCCACTAGCTTTCGGAACGCTGCTCCTTCGTCAGGTGGGTGGGAGTTCTGATCACAAACAGGGCACAAAGACACAAACTCAATTTACATGAATAATGATTGGAATGTGAGTCTTTACAGCTAATCAAGTCTTAAAGGTACAGACAATGTGAGTGGAGAGAGCATTAAGCACAGGTTAAAAAGATGTGTATTGTTTCCACACAGGAAAACCATGTTTCCAGACAGCAAACCACTTGCAAAATCTCACTAACTTTCCTGTGTGGAAACAATACACATCTTTTTAACCTGTGCTTAATGCTCTCTCCACTCACATTGTCTGCACCTTTAAGACTTGATTAGCTGTAAAGACTCACATTTCAATCATTATTCATGTAAATTGAGTTTGTGTCTTTGTGCCCTGTTTGTGATCAGAACTCCCACCCACCTGACGAAGGAACAGCCTGTTCCGAAAGCTAGTGGCGTTTGCTACCAAATAAACCTGTTGGACTTTAACCAGGTGTTGTTAGACTCCTTACTGTGTTCACCCCAGTCCAACGCTGGCATCTCCACACACAAGAGAGGTGCCAGAGGACTGGAGGGCAGCTAATGTGGGACCATTATTCACAAAGGGAAGTAGGGAAAAACTAGGAAATTACCGGCCAGTGAGTCTAACTTCAGTAGTGGGGAAACTATTGGAAAAAATTCTGAGGGATAGAATTAATCTGCACTTGGAGAGAAAAGGATTGATCAAGAATAGTCAGCATGGCTTTGTCAGGGGGAGATCATATCTAACATATTTGATTGAATTTTTTGAGGAGGTGACTCGATGTGTCGATGAGGGTCGTGCAGTTGATGTAGTCTATGATGTAAGCATTCTGACAAGGTCCCACATAGGAGGCTGATGAAGAGGGTAAGAGTCCAATCAGATCCAGGGCAATTTGACAAACTGGATCCAAAATTTGCTTAGTGGCAGGAGGCAGAGGGTGATGGTCAAAGGTTGTTCTTGTTCCACAGGGATTGGTGCTGGGTCCCTTGTTTGTGGTCTACATTAGTGATCTGGATGTGAATATGGGAGAGGGGGGGGTTTGATCAGTACGTTTGCAGCTGACACAAACATTGGAGTTGTGATAAATAGTGAGGAGGAAAGCCTCAGATTACAGGACGATATAGATGGGCTGGTTAGACGGGCAGAACAGTGGGAAATGGAATTGTACCCTGAAAAGTGTGAGGTGATGCATTTTGGGAGCACTAACAAGACAAGGGAATATGCAATGATTGGTAGGATCCTAGGAAATACAGAGGGACCTTGGGGTGCCTGTCCATAGATCCCTGAAGACAGTTGGACAGGTAGGTAAGGTAGTTAAGAAAGCACATGGGATACTTGTCTTTATTAGCCAAGGCATTGAATATGAGGGCAGGGAAGTTTAGATGGAGCTGTATAAAACACTCCTGAAGCCATAGCTGGAGTACTGTGTGCAGTTCTGGTCACCTCACTACAGGAAGGGTGTGATTGCACTGGAGAGGGTGCAGAGGAGATTCACCAGGATGCTGCCTGGGCTGGAGGGTTTCAGCTATGAAGAGAGGCTGATTAGACTGGGGTTGTTTCTCCTTACAGCAGAGATGGCTGAGGGGGGACCTGATGGAGTTGTATGAAGTTTTGAGGGACATAGATAGGGTGGATAGAAAGAAAGTTTTCCCTTTAATAGAGAGGCCACTAACCAGGGGCACAGATTAAAGTTAAGGGGCAGGAGGTTCAGAGGGAATTTGAGGAAAAACGTATTTAGGTGGGAATCTGGAACTCACTGCCTGGAAGGGCGAGGCAGGAACCCTCACAACATTGAAGAAGTATTTAGATGTGCACTTGAAACACCGTGACACACGAGGCTATGGACTGAGTGCTGGAAAATGGGATGAGAATAGAAAGGAGATTATAATTCACATAATCCGTATAATCCCTACAGGGCAGAAGGAGGCCATTCAGCCCATCAAGTCTGTACCGACCACAATCCCACAGGTCGTATTCCCATAACCCCACATTTACCCTGCTAATCCTCCTGACACTAAGGGGCAATTTAATACGGCCAATCAACCTAACCCGCATATCTTTGTACTGTGGGAAGAAACCGGAGCACCCGGAGGAAACCCACGCAGACATGGGGAGAATGTGCAAACTCCACACAGACAGTGACCCGAGGCTGGAATTGAATCCGGGTCCCTGGTGCTGTGAGGCGGCAGTGCTAACCACTGTGCCAATGAACAAAGAACAAAGAACAGTACAGCACAGGAAACAGGCCCTTCGGCCCTCCAAGCCTGTGCCGCTCCTTGGTCCAACTAGACCAATCGTTTGTATCCCTCCATTCCCAGGCTGCTCATGTGACTATCCAGGTAAGTCTTAAACGATGTCAGCGTGCCTACCTCCACCACCCTACTTGGCAGCGCATTCCAGGCCCCCACCACCCTCTGTGTAAAAAACGTCCCTCTGATGTCGGAGTTATACTTCGCCCCTCTCAGCTTGAGCCCGTGACCCCTCGTGATCGTCACCTCCGACCTGGGAAAAAGCTTCTCACTGTTCACCCTATCTATACCCTTCATAATCTTGTATACCTCTATTAGATCTCCCCTCATTCTCCGTCTTTCCAAGGAGAACAACCCCAGTCTACCCAATCTCTCCTCATAGCTAAGACCCTCCATACCAGGCAACATCCTGGTAAACCTTCTCTGCACTCTCTCCAATGCCTCCACGTCCTTCTGGTAGTGCGGCGACCAGAACTGGACGCAGTACTCCAAATGCGGCCTATCCAGCGTTCTATACAGCTGCATCATCAGACTCCAGCTTTTATACTCTATACCCCGTCCTATAAAGGCAAGCATACCATATGCCTTCTTCACCACCTTCTCCACCTGTGTTGCCACCTTCAAGGATTTGTGGACTTGCACACCTAGGTTCCTCTGTGTTTCTATACTCCTGATGACTCTGCCATTTATTGTATAACTCCTCCCTACATTATTTCTTCCAAAATGCATCACTTCGCATTTATCCGGATTAAATTCCATCTGCCACCTCTCCGCCCAATTTTCCAGCCTATCTATATCCTGCTGTATTGCCCGACAATGCTCTTCGCTATCCGCAATTCCAGCCATCTTCGTGTCATCCGCAAACTTGCTGATTACACCAGTTACACCTTCTTCCAAATCATTTATATATATCACAAATAGCAGAGGTCCCAGTACAGAGCCCTGCGGAACACCACTGGTCACAGACCTCCAGCCGGAAAAAGACCCTTCGACCACTACCCTCTGTCTCCTATGGCCAAGCCAGTTCTCCACCCATCTAGCCACTTCTCCTTGTATCCCATGAGCCTTAACCTTCTTAACCAACCTGCCATGTGGGACTTTGTCAAATGCCTTACTGAAATCCATATAGACGACATCCACGGCCCTTCCTTCATCAACCGTTTTTGTCACTTCCTCAAAAAACTCCACCAAATTTGTAAGGCACGACCTCCCTCTTACAAAACCATGCTGTCTGTCAGTGCTGCTTGATTAATGTCCAGCACAGACAGAATGGGCCAAAGGGCCTCTTTTAGTGCTGTAAAACTCTCTGGGCATGATCTTGCGTGCCGTACACACCGCGCTCCCACTGCAGCGAAGCTGGAGAATTTGGCAACAAGCCAAATCTCCGTTCATTGCAGCAGGACAGGAAAATCCTGCCAGTGTGACCGATGATAAGATCCTGGCCATCGACTCTAACGCTGTCAAGGCATCTGGGCAGTGCGGGAGAATGATGCTGAGATAGAGGATCAGCGATACAGGCTCGAAGGGCCGAATGGCCTCCTCCTGCTCCAATTTTCTGTGATACAATTACAAAGCATTGTTTTAAACCTGAGGTTGATAGTTTTTTTCCTGTTTAACGATATAAAGGATAGGGAGCCAGAGTGAGTGTGGGAAGTTAAGGTTCAGACCCAGCATGTGTTCACTCAATGACTATACAGACTGGAGGGGCTGAATGGCCTCTCGGTGTGAGTCCTGGGATTGGGTGTAAGCTGTTTCTGTGTTGTGTTCAGTCTGCCCCGATGTGGACCAGGGTCTGGATGAGCCCCGATACTGCGGCCAACAGAAAGCCAAGCGCATCCGAACCTGCTTCAAGCATCACCAGCTGCGAACCATGGAGTCTTACTTTGCAGTAAAGCACAATCCGGACGGCAAGGACTGGGAGCAGCTCTCCAAGAAGACCGGCCTTCCCAAGAGAGTCCTCCAGGTGAGAACCAGCTCCCAAAGTCCCCCAGGCAATGCTTGACGCTCGGTGGGAGGTTAACTCAACAATGCAGAAAGCCCATGATAAGGCAAAGGGCACGTTAGCCTTTACTGACAGGGGATTGGAGAACAGCAACTAAATAGTCAAGCAAAGTACAGGGGAAGGGGATGGGGGGGACATGTGGGGAGTGTGGGAGGATGGGGGAGTGTGGGGATGGAGTGGGGGAGGGATGGAGTGTGGTGGGGGAGTAGGGGAGAGTTGAGGGTGGGGGTGAGGGTTGTGGGGAGTAGTGGGTTAGAGGGGGCAATGGTGAGGGGTGGTGGGGGAGTGGGGAGAGGGCAGTGGGAAGATCATGGGGGCAGTGGAGGGGTGATTGGTCAGCGGCGGGGGGGGGGGGGGTGGAGTGGGGAGCGGGCAGTGGTGACCAGAATATAGGAACACAATCTTAACACTGGAGCAAAGCCATTCAGAAAAGACATGTGGACAGACTATTTCAGCCAAGGAGTTGTTAGATTGTGTTTAGATTGTGGTTGTGTTGTGTTTGGATTGTGGTTGAATTGCAGTTGGATTGTATTTGGATTGTGGTTGGATTGTGGTAGGATTGTGTTTGGATTGTGGTTGGGTCGTGTTTGGATTGCGGTTGGGTTGTGTTTGGATTGTGTGTGGATTGTTTTTGGATTGTGTTTGGATTGCCATTGGATTGCGGTTGGATTGTGTTTGGATTGAGGTTGGGTTGTGTTTGGATTGTGGTTGGTTTGTGTTTGGATTGTGTTTAGATGGTGTTTGGATTGTGTTTGGATTATGGTTAGATTGTGTTTGGATTGTGGTTGGGTTGTGTTTGGATTGTGTGTGGATTGCCATTGGATTGTTTGGATTGAGGTTGGGTTGTGCTTAGATGGCGTTTGGATTGTGTTTGGATTATGGTTAGATTGTATTTGGATTGTGGTTGGATTGCGTTTAGATTGTGTTTGAGTTGTGGTTGGATTGTGTTTGGGTTGTGTTTGGATTGTGGTTAGATTGTGGTTGAGTTGTGGTTGGATTGTGTTTGGAATGTGTTTGGATTGCGGTTGGATTGTGCTTGGATGTGATTGAGTTGTGGTTGGATTGTGTTTGGATTGCGGTTGGATTCTGTTTGGATTTGGTTGAGTTGCAGTTGGATTGTGTTTGGATGTGGTTGAGTTGTGGTTAGATTGCGTTTGGATTGTGGTCGAGTTGTGGTTGGATTGTGTTTGGATTGTGGTTAGATTGTGTTTGGATTGCGGTTGGATTGTGGTTGGGTTGTGGTTAGAATATGTTTGGATTGTGGTTGGGTTGTGGTTAGAATATGTTTGGATTGTGGTTGGGTTGTGGTTAGAATATGTTTGGATTGCGGTTGGGTTGTGGTTAGAATATGTTTGGATTGTGGTTGGGTTGTGGTTAGAATATGTTTGGATTGCGGTTGGATTGTGGTTGAGTTGTGATTGGATTGCAGTTAGATTGTGTTTGGATTGCGGTTGGATTGTGTTTGGATGTGGTTGAGTTGTGGTTGGATTGTGGTTAGATTGTGTTTGGATTGCGGTTGGATTGTGTTTGGATTTGGTTGAGTTGTGGTTGGATTGCGTTTGGATTGTGGTTGAGTTGTGGTTGGATTGTGTTTGGATTGTGGTTACGTTGTGTTTGGATGTGGTTGAGTTGTGGTAGGATTGTGTTTGGATTGTGGTTGGATTGTGTTTGGATTGCGGTTGGATTCTGTTTGGATTTGGTTGAGTTGTGGTTGGATTGTGGGTTAGGGTGTGGTGGGTGAAGAGGGTGCAGAGTGGGTTGGGTATGGTGGGTGAAGGGGGTGTGGAGTGGGTTAGGGCATGGTAGGTGAAGAGGGTGTGGAGTGGGTTAGGGTGTGGAGGGTGAAGAGGGTGCAGAGTGGGTTGGGCATGGTGGGTGAAGAGGGTGCAGAGTGGGTTAGGGTGTGGTGGGTGAAGGGGGTGTGGAGTGGGTTAGGGCATGGTGGGTGAAGAGGGTGCAGAGTGGGTTGGGTGTGGTGGGTGAAGAGGGTGCTGAGTGGGTTGGCCCTGCCCAATGGGTAGATGTTTATTTGTTCCTTTTGAACTGTTTGTAGGTTTGGTTTCAGAATGCTCGGGCTAAACTCAGGAAGAGTCTCCTGCAGGAGGAGACCACCGACAGCGACACTGTGTCTGAGCCACACGAGCTGCCTCACTCCCCGGTGCCACAGCATCCCCCTGGGGCCCTGGGCCCCCCCAGCCCCCTCTTCTCCAGCCCCAGTGCCGTGACACCCTGCCCCCAACCAGCCAGGCCGACGATGGCACCCATCTTCCTGAACTTCGACCCCAGCGAGTCTCCTGACTCACTCCAGACAATCGATCGCTCCAACCTGTGCTAAGAGCGTTTTTCTGAGGATCCGGCAACCGCACCAGAAACAAGGACTTCCTGCGGGATCGTGGCACAGATGCACTGGGAAGCAGCTCTTGACAGAGGCTTTTTTTTGGGAATTATACATTGACACATTTAAAAGAGAGAAGCTGATTAAGCACGTGAGGGAGAAAGGAATGAAAGATATGGAGATAGGGTGAGGCGAAGGGGAGGGGGAGGAGGCTCATGTCGGCACCTGATGGGCCCAATGGCCTGTATCTATGCTCTACTCAATTCAATGTAATGTAAGAGAAGGGGTCAGGAACCAAAATACTGAAACTTGCTGCCAAGGAATTAATGGTCAACGCGCAGGAAATCCCACCCTCCAGTTGCAGATCTATCGTGTACACGGAGAAGGTCAGATCATGGAGGTTTGGAATTAGATAGTAATCAGCTTCCTCCCCTGTTGAGCAGCTGAGGTGCCTGGCTCCCATTCATTCAACACTTCTCTCTCTGCCCCTCCTGTCTGATTTATCTCAGGGTCGATTTGGGATCATCCCAGCACTGCCCAGGTACCGTACCAGTTAGACACCCATCGCCAAGTTTGCCAACCCTCCAGTGATTGCCCTGGAGGTCCCAGCAATGAAAGCTATATCTCCAAGATAACTCGAGAGAGAGAGAGAGAGTGAGAGAGAGAACGAGAGAGAGAGAAAACGAGAGAGAGAGAATGAGAGAGAACGAGAGAGGGAGAACGAGACAGAGAGAGAGAAATCATTAGGGGGAACATCACAAAAGGAAATATTTATTTTGCGTCACTTTCTTTCATCACTTGTAAAATACTGGGAGCGGGAACAGGTCTGAACTCTGCTGGAGAAAGCGAGGTATTCGGAGATTGGAGTACAAGGTCGGCAAGACCTCCAGCAATCTGTCCCTCCAGAGTTCAGTTCTGCTGAATATCAGTCTCTTCTGGTCTGTGTTTGGTCTCGTGTAGCTGGTGATATCAAACTGTAGATCGAGCTTAATCTTTGCTGAAAAGTGACTGGACTTGGTTTAAATTTCTGTATCAGAGAGAGCGACAGACCTGAAATCAGTGTTATAACACAAAAGATGGCAAAGTTAGAGGGAGTTATGGAAATATGTGGCTTTTACTGAGATATCTTATAGACAGAGACACAGAGAGCCTGTTCATTAAAGAGTTGTGGTAAGATTTATTGGGGTTTTAGTGAGTTGGTTATAGCACCCCCTTTCTGGGGTCTCAGTGTGATAGATTTTAGAAAGAGATAGAGAGATCTTCTTTGAGAGAAAAAGCTGTCGTAAGATTTACTGAGGTCTTAGTGAGATAGTCATAGGGAGAGAGAGAGATAGTACCCGTTTATTAGGAAGATCTGTCGTGTGTGTTATTGTGACTTTAGTGAGGTAACATAGAGAGAGAAAGCTCCTTATTAAAGGGTGTTGTAGTAAGATAGCCTGGGGTCTTAGTGAGATAAGAGAGAGAGAGAGAGAGTGCCCCTTTCTTCGAAATAACTGTCTTCTGAGGTATTGGAATCTTAGTGAGATAACTTATAGAGAAAGTACCTGAGCTGCACTTAGCAGTGCTCCAGTGTGATAGATGATAGAGTCTGTTTATTAGCGAGAGTTGTAGAACAATGTGTTGGAGTCTTTCTGAGGTAGAATAACTGAGATTGAGAAAGGCCCCCTGTATGTGTTGGATTTTTAGTGAGAAATGTTAAACAGAACAAAGTGGCATCTTCATCAGATACCTGACAGGGAATGAGAGTCCCTCCTGATAAGGGAGGGCCACACGAGGATGCATTGGGATCTTAGCGAGATTCAATATACAGAGAAAAGTTTAACAGGGCCAGAGAACTGGGCAGAGATTCCCCAGCTTAGGGGACCTTATACTGAACTGGGTCAGACACTGTCCTTTCCACCCTCCGGGACTGGGTGGGACAGTGGGTCAGACACTGTCCTTTCCCCCTCTGGGACTGGGTGGGACAGTGGGTCAGACACTGTCCTTTCCCTCTCTGGGACTGGGTGGGACAGTGGGTCAGACACTGTCCTTTCCCTCTCTGGGACTGGGTGGGACAGTGGGTCAGACACTGTCCTTTCCACCCTCCGGGACTGGGTGGGACAGTGGGTCAGACACTGTCCTTTCCCCCTCTGGGACTGGGTGGGACAGTGGGTCAGACACTGTCCTTTCCCTCTCTGGGACTGGGTGGGACAGTGGGTCAGACACTGTCCTTTCCCCCTCTGGGACTGGGTGGGACAGTGGGTCAGACACTGTCCTTTCCACCCTCCGGGACTGGGTGGGACAGTGGGTCAGACACTGTCCTTTCCCCCTCTGGGACTGGGTGGGACAGTGGGTCAGACACTGTCCTTTCCCCCTCTGGGACTGGGTGAGACAGTGGGTCAGACACTGTCCTTTCCCTCTCTGGGACTGGGTGGGACAGTGGGTCAGACACTGTCCTTTCCCCCTCTGGGACTGGGTGGGACAGTGGGTCAGACACTGTCCTTTCCCCCTCTGGGACTGGGTGGGACAGTGGGTCAGACACTGTCCTTTCCCCCTTTGGGACTGGGTGAGACAGTGGGTCAGACACTGTCCTTTCCCTCTCTGGGACTGGGTGGGACAGTGGGTCAGACACTGTCCTTTCCCCCTCTGGGACTGGGTGGGACAGTGGGTCAGACACTGTCCTTTCCCCCTCTGGGACTGGGTGGGACAGTGGGTCAGACACTGTCCTTTCCCCCTCTGGGACTGGGTGGGACAGTGGGTCAGACACTGTCCTTTCCCCCTCTGGGACTGGGTGGGACAGTGGGTCAGACACTGTCCTTTCCCCCTCTGGGACTGGGTGGGACAGTGGGCCAGACACTGTCCTTTCCCCCTCTGGGACTGGGTGGGACAGTGGGTCAGACACTGTCCTTTCCCCCTCTGGGACTGGGTGGGACAGTGGGTCAGACACTGTCCTTTCCCCCTCTGGGACTGGCTCCACACCGATCCAGTGCAATCTCTGCTCATTTCATTGGCTGTTATACTCAGTAAATTGAGACCTTTGCTCAGATAGTGTTTCCGACTTCATTCCAAAAACTGTCTCTACTTTCCCTCGAATCAGTAATCCAATTCACAGAGACAACAGTGAGAGCAGCAAAGGGCACCAAATTGCCTGTCGGTACAGTACTGAGGTAAAATTCAGGCAAAAACTCACAGACAGCACCCAGTCACACTGTAACAGACGGCACCCTGTCACACTGTAACAGACGGCACCCAGTCACACTGTAACAGACGGCACCCAGTCACACTGTAACAGACAGCACCCAGTCACACTGTAACAGACAGCACCCAGTCACACTGTAACAGACAGCACCCAGTCACACTGTAACAGCACCCAGTCACACTGTAACAGACAGAACCCAGTCACACTGTAAGAGACAGCACCCAGTCACACTGTAACAGACAGCACCCAGTCACACTGTAACAGACGGCACCCAGTCACACTGTAACAGACAGCACCCAGTCACACTGTAACAGACAGCACCCAGTCACACTGTAACAGACAGCACCCAGTCACACTGTAACAGCACCCAGTCACACTGTAACAGACAGCACCCAGTCACACTGTAACAGACAGCACCCAGTCACACTGTAACAGACAGCACCCAGTCACACTGTAACAGACAGCACCCAGTCACACTGTAACAGACAGCACCCAGTCACACTGTAACAGCACCCAGTCACACTGTAACAGACAGAACCCAGTCACACTGTAACAGACAGCACCCAGTCACACTGTAACAGACAGCACCCAGTCACACTGTAACAGACAGCACCCAGTCACACTGTAACAGACAGCACCCAGTCACACTGTAACAGACAGCACCCAGTCACACTGTAACAGCACCCAGTCACACTGTAACAGACAGAACCCAGTCACACTGTAACAGACAGCACCCAGTCACACTGTAACAGACAGCACCCAGTCACACTGTAACAGACAGCACCCAGTCACACTGTAACAGACAGCACCCAGTCACACTGTAACAGACAGCACCCAGTCACACTGTAACAGCACCCAGTCACACTGTAACAGACAGCACCCAGTCACACTGTAACAGCACCCAGTCACACTGTAACAGACAGCACCCTGTCACACTGTAACAGACAGCACCCTGTCACACTGTAACAGACAGCACCCTGTCACACTGTAACAGACGGCACCCAGCCACACTGTAACAGACGGCACCCAGTCACACTGTAACAGACAGCACCCAGTCACACTGTAACAGACAGCACCCAGTCACACTGTAACAGACAGCACCCAGTCACACTGTAACAGACAGCACCCAGTCACACTGTGACAGACAGCACCCAGTCACACTGTGACAGACAGCACCCAGTCACACTGTGACAGACAGCACCCAGTCACACTGTAACAGACAGCACCCAGTCACACTGTAACAGACAGCACCCAGTCACACTGTAACAGACTGAACCCAGTCACACTGGAACAGACAGCACCCAGTCACACTGTAACAGACAGCACCCAGTCGCACTGTAACAGACAGCACCCAGTCACACTGTGACAGACAGCACCCAGTCACACTGTAACAGACAGCACCCAGTCACACTGTAACAGACAGCACCCAGTCACACTGTGACAGACAGCACCCAGTCACACTGTGACAGACAGCACCCAGTCACACTGTAACAGACAGCACCCAGTCACACTGTAACAGACAGCACCCAGTCACACTGTAACAGACAGCACCCAGTCACACTGTAACAGCCCCCAGTCACACTGTGACAGACAGCACCCAGTCACACTGTAACAGACAGAACCCAGTCACACTGTAACAGACAACACCCAGTCACACTGTAACAGACAACACCCAGTCACACTGTAACAGACAGCACCCAGTCACACTGTAACAGACAGCACCCAGTCACACTGTAACAGACAGCACCCAGTCACACTGTAACAGACAGCACCCAGTCACACTGTAACAGCACCCAGTCACACTGTAACAGACAGAACCCAGTCACACTGTAACAGACAGCACCCAGTCACACTGTAACAGACAGCACCCAGTCACACTGTAACAGACAGCACCCAGTCACACTGTAACAGACAGCACCCAGTCACACTGTAACAGACAGCACCCAGTCACACTGTAACAGCACCCAGTCACACTGTAACAGACAGAACCCAGTCACACTGTAACAGACAGCACCCAGTCACACTGTAACAGACAGCACCCAGTCACACTGTAACAGACAGCACCCAGTCACACTGTAACAGACAGCACCCAGTCACACTGTAACAGACAGCACCCAGTCACACTGTAACAGCACCCAGTCACACTGTAACAGACAGCACCCAGTCACACTGTAACAGCACCCAGTCACACTGTAACAGACAGCACCCTGTCACACTGTAACAGACAGCACCCTGTCACACTGTAACAGACAGCACCCTGTCACACTGTAACAGACGGCACCCAGCCACACTGTAACAGACGGCACCCAGTCACACTGTAACAGACAGCACCCAGTCACACTGTAACAGACAGCACCCAGTCACACTGTAACAGACAGCACCCAGTCACACTGTAACAGACAGCACCCAGTCACACTGTGACAGACAGCACCCAGTCACACTGTGACAGACAGCACCCAGTCACACTGTGACAGACAGCACCCAGTCACACTGTAACAGACAGCACCCAGTCACACTGTAACAGACAGCACCCAGTCACACTGTAACAGACTGAACCCAGTCACACTGGAACAGACAGCACCCAGTCACACTGTAACAGACAGCACCCAGTCGCACTGTAACAGACAGCACCCAGTCACACTGTGACAGACAGCACCCAGTCACACTGTAACAGACAGCACCCAGTCACACTGTAACAGACAGCACCCAGTCACACTGTGACAGACAGCACCCAGTCACACTGTGACAGACAGCACCCA
The DNA here is from genome assembly GCF_964213995.1 of Mustelus asterias. Taxonomy (NCBI): domain Eukaryota; kingdom Metazoa; phylum Chordata; class Chondrichthyes; order Carcharhiniformes; family Triakidae; genus Mustelus; species Mustelus asterias. The sequence continues at coordinate 4,080,030 of NC_135808.1, read as the reverse complement.
GTCACACTGTAACAGACAGCACCCAGTCACACTGTAACAGACAGCACCCAGTCACACTGTAACAGACAGCACCCAGTCACACTGTAACAGCCCCCAGTCACACTGTGACAGACAGCACCCAGTCACACTGTAACAGACAGAACCCAGTCACACTGTAACAGACAACACCCAGTCACACTGTAACAGACAACACCCAGTCACACTGTAACAGACAGCACCCAGTCACACTGTAACAGACAGCACCCAGTCACACTGTAACAGACAGCACCCAGTCACACTGTAACAGACAGCACCCAGTCACACTGTAACAGACAGCACCCAGTCACACTGTAACAGACAGCACCCAGGCACACTGTAACAGACAGCACCCAGTCTCACTGTAACAGACAGCACCCAGTCACACTGTAACAGACAGCACCCAGTCGCACTGTAACAGACAGCACCCAGTCACACTGTAACAGACAGCACCCAGTCACACTGGAACAGACAGCACCCAGTCACACTGTAACAGACAGCACCCAGGCACACTGTAACAGACAGCACCCAGTCTCACTGTAACAGACAGCACCCAGTCACACTGTAACAGACAGCACCCAGTCGCACTGTAACAGACAGCACCCAGTCGCACTGTAACAGACAGCACCCAGTCGCACTGTAACAGACAGCACCCAGTCGCACTGTAACAGACAGCACCCAGTCACACTGTAACAGACAGCACCCAGTCGCACTGTAACAGACAGTTCCCAGTCACACTGTAACAGACAGCACCCAGTCACACTGTAACAGACAGCACCCAGTCACACTGTAACAGACAGCACCCAGTCACACTGTAACAGACAGCACCCAGTCACACTGTAACAGACAACACCCAGTCACACTGTAACAGACAGCACCCAGTCACACTGTAACAGACAGCACCCAGTCACACTGTAACAGACAGCACCCAGTCACACTGTAACAGACAGCACCCAGTCACACTGTAACAGACAGCACCCAGTCACACTGTAACAGACAGCACCCAGTCACACTGTAACAGACAGCACCCAGTCACACTGTAACAGACAGCACCCAGTCACACTGTAACAGACAGCACCCAGTCACACTGTGACAGACAGCAGCCAGTCACACTGTAACAGACAGAACCCAGTCACACTGTAACAGCACCCAGTCGCACTGTAACAGACAGCACCCAGTCACACTGTAACAGACAGAACCCAGTCACAGTGTAACAGAGAGCACCCAGTCACACTGTAACAGACAGAACCCAGTCACACTGTAACAGACAGCACCCAGTCACACTGTAACAGACAGCACCCAGTCACACTGTAACAGACAGCACCCAGTCACACTGTAACAGACAGCACCCAGTCACACTGTAACAGACAGCACCCAGTCACACTGTAACAGACAGCACCCAGTCACACTGTAACAGACAACACCCAGTCACACTGTAACAGACAGCACCCAGTCACACTGTAACAGATAGCACCCTGTCACACTGTAACGGACAGTTCCCAGTCACACTGTAACAGACTGAACCCAGTCACACTGTAACAGACAGCACCCAGTCGCACTGTAACAGACAGTTCCCAGTCACACTGTAACAGACAGCAACCAGTCACACTGTAACAGCACCCAGTCACACTGTAACAGACAGAACCCAGTCACACTGTAACAGACAGCACCCAGTCACACTGTAACAGACAGCACCCAGTCACACTGTAACAGACAGCACCCAGTCACACTGTAACAGACAGAACCCAGTCACACTGTAACAGACAGCACCCAGTCACACTGTAACAGACAGCACCCAGTCACACTGTAACAGACAGAACCCAGTCACACTAACAGACAGCACCCAGTGACACTGTAACAGACAGCACCCAGTGACACTGTAACAGAGAGCACCCAGTCACACTGTAACAGACAGCACCCAGTCACACTGTAACAGACAGCACCCAGTCACACTGTAACAGACTGAACCCAGTCACACTGTAACAGACAGCACCCAGTCACACTGTAACAGACTGAACCCAGTCACACTGTAACAGACAGCACCCAGTCACACTGTAACAGACAGCACCCAGTCACACTGTAACAGACAGCACCCAGTCACACTGTAACAGACAGCACCCAGTCACACTGTAACAGACAGCACCCAGTCGCACTGTAACAGACAGCACCCAGTCACACTGTAACAGACAGCACCCAGTCACACTGTAACAGACAGCACCCAGTCACACTGTAACAGACTGAACCCAGTCACACTGTAACAGACAGCACCCAGTCGCACTGTAACAGACAGTTCCCAGTCACACTGTAACAGACAGCACCCAGTCACACTGTAACAGACAGCACCCAGTCACACTGTAACAGACAGCACCCAGTCGCACTGTAACAGACAGCACCCAGTCACACTGTAACAGACAGCACCCAGTCACACTGTAACAGACAGCACCCAGTCACACTGTAACAGACAGCACCCAGTCACACTGTAACAGCACCCAGTCACACTGTAACAGACAGAACCCAGTCACACTGTAACAGACAGCACCCAGTCACACTGTAACAGACAGCACCCAGTCACACTGTAACAGACAGCACCCAGTCACACTGTAACAGACAGCACCCAGTCACACTGTAACAGACAGCACCCAGTCACACTGTAACAGCACCCAGTCACACTGTAACAGACAGCACCCAGTCACACTGTAACAGCACCCAGTCACACTGTAACAGACAGCACCCTGTCACACTGTAACAGACAGCACCCTGTCACACTGTAACAGACAGCACCCTGTCACACTGTAACAGACGGCACCCAGCCACACTGTAACAGACGGCACCCAGTCACACTGTAACAGACAGCACCCAGTCACACTGTAACAGACAGCACCCAGTCACACTGTAACAGACAGCACCCAGTCACACTGTAACAGACAGCACCCAGTCACACTGTGACAGACAGCACCCAGTCACACTGTGACAGACAGCACCCAGTCACACTGTGACAGACAGCACCCAGTCACACTGTAACAGACAGCACCCAGTCACACTGTAACAGACAGCACCCAGTCACACTGTAACAGACTGAACCCAGTCACACTGGAACAGACAGCACCCAGTCACACTGTAACAGACAGCACCCAGTCACACTGTAACAGACAGCACCCAGTCACACTGTAACAGACAGCACCCAGTCACACTGTAACAGACAGCACCCAGTCACACTGTGACAGACAGCACCCAGTCACACTGTGACAGACAGCACCCAGTCACACTGTGACAGACAGCACCCAGTCACACTGTAACAGACAGCACCCAGTCACACTGTAACAGACAGCACCCAGTCACACTGTAACAGACTGAACCCAGTCACACTGGAACAGACAGCACCCAGTCACACTGTAACAGACAGCACCCAGTCGCACTGTAACAGACAGCACCCAGTCACACTGTGACAGACAGCACCCAGTCACACTGTAACAGACAGCACCCAGTCACACTGTAACAGACAGCACCCAGTCACACTGTAACAGACAGCACCCAGTCACACTGTGACAGACAGCACCCAGTCACACTGTGACAGACAGCACCCAGTCACACTGTAACAGACAGCACCCAGTCACACTGTAACAGACAGCACCCAGTCACACTGTAACAGACAGCACCCAGTCACACTGTAACAGCCCCCAGTCACACTGTGACAGACAGCACCCAGTCACACTGTAACAGACAGAACCCAGTCACACTGTAACAGACAACACCCAGTCACACTGTAACAGACAGCACCCAGTCACACTGTAACAGACAGCACCCAGTCACACTGTAACAGACAGCACCCAGTCACACTGTAACAGACAGCACCCAGTCACACTGTAACAGACAGCACCCAGTCACACTGTAACAGACAGCACCCAGGCACACTGTAACAGACAGCACCCAGTCTCACTGTAACAGACAGCACCCAGTCACACTGTAACAGACAGCACCCAGTCGCACTGTAACAGACAGCACCCAGTCACACTGTAACAGACAGCACCCAGTCACACTGTAACAGACAGCACCCAGTCACACTGTAACAGACAGCACCCAGGCACACTGTAACAGACAGCACCCAGTCTCACTGTAACAGACAGCACCCAGTCACACTGTAACAGACAACACCCAGTCACACTGTAACAGACAACACCCAGTCACACTGTAACAGACAGCACCCAGTCACACTGTAACAGACAGCACCCAGTCACACTGTAACAGACAGCACCCAGTCACACTGTAACAGACAGCACCCAGTCACACTGTAACAGACAGCACCCAGTCACACTGTAACAGACAGGACCCAGTCACACTGTAACAGACAGCACCCAGGCACACTGTAACAGACAGCACCCAGTCTCACTGTAACAGACAGCACCCAGTCACACTGTAACAGACAGCACCCAGTCGCACTGTAACAGACAGCACCCAGTCACACTGTAACAGACAGCACCCAGTCACACTGGAACAGACAGCACCCAGTCACACTGTAACAGACAGCACCCAGGCACACTGTAACAGACAGCACCCAGTCTCACTGTAACAGACAGCACCCAGTCACACTGTAACAGACAGCACCCAGTCGCACTGTAACAGACAGCACCCAGTCGCACTGTAACAGACAGCACCCAGTCGCACTGTAACAGACAGCACCCAGTCGCACTGTAACAGACAGCACCCAGTCACACTGTAACAGACAGCACCCAGTCGCACTGTAACAGACAGTTCCCAGTCACACTGTAACAGACAGCACCCAGTCACACTGTAACAGACAGCACCCAGTCACACTGTAACAGACAGCACCCAGTCGCACTGTAACAGACAGTTCCCAGTCACACTGTAACAGACAGCACCCAGTCACACTGTAACAGACAGCACCCAGTCACACTGTAACAGACAACACCCAGTCACACTGTAACAGACAGCACCCAGTCACACTGTAACAGACAGCACCCAGTCACACTGTAACAGACAGCACCCAGTCACACTGTAACAGACAGCACCCAGTCACACTGTAACAGACAGCACCCAGTCACACTGTAACAGACAGCACCCAGTCACACTGTAACAGACAGCACCCAGTCACACTGTAACAGACAGCACCCAGTCACACTGTGACAGACAGCACCCAGTCACACTGTAACAGACAGAACCCAGTCACACTGTAACAGCACCCAGTCGCACTGTAACAGACAGCACCCAGTCACACTGTAACAGACAGAACCCAGTCACAGTGTAACAGACAGCACCCAGTCACACTGTAACAGACAGAACCCAGTCACACTGTAACAGACAGCACCCAGTCACACTGTAACAGACAGCACCCAGTCACACTGTAACAGACAGCACCCAGTCACACTGTAACAGACAGCACCCAGTCACACTGTAACAGACAGCACCCAGTCACACTGTAACAGACAGCACCCAGTCACACTGTAACAGACAACACCCAGTCACACTGTAACAGACAGCACCCAGTCACACTGTAACAGATAGCACCCTGTCACACTGTAACGGACAGTTCCCAGTCACACTGTAACAGACTGAACCCAGTCACACTGTAACAGACAGCACCCAGTCGCACTGTAACAGACAGTTCCCAGTCACACTGTAACAGACAGCAACCAGTCACACTGTAACAGCACCCAGTCACACTGTAACAGACAGAACCCAGTCACACTGTAACAGACAGCACCCAGTCACACTGTAACAGACAGCACCCAGTCACACTGTAACAGACAGCACCCAGTCACACTGTAACAGACAGAACCCAGTCACACTGTAACAGACAGCACCCAGTCACACTGTAACAGACAGCACCCAGTCACACTGTAACAGACAGAACCCAGTCACACTAACAGACAGCACCCAGTGACACTGTAACAGACAGCACCCAGTGACACTGTAACAGAGAGCACCCAGTCACACTGTAACAGACAGCACCCAGTCACACTGTAACAGACAGCACCCAGTCACACTGTAACAGACTGAACCCAGTCACACTGTAACAGACAGCACCCAGTCACACTGTAACAGACTGAACCCAGTCACACTGTAACAGACAGCACCCAGTCACACTGTAACAGACAGCACCCAGTCACACTGTAACAGACAGCACCCAGTCACACTGTAACAGACAGCACCCAGTCACACTGTAACAGACAGCACCCAGTCGCACTGTAACAGACAGCACCCAGTCACACTGTAACAGACAGCACCCAGTCACACTGTAACAGACAGCACCCAGTCACACTGTAACAGACTGAACCCAGTCACACTGTAACAGACAGCACCCAGTCGCACTGTAACAGACAGTTCCCAGTCACACTGTAACAGACAGCACCCAGTCACACTGTAACAGACAGCACCCAGTCACACTGTAACAGACAGCACCCAGTCGCACTGTAACAGACAGCACCCAGTCACACTGTAACAGACAGCACCCAGTCACACTGTAACAGACAGCACCCAGTCACACTGTAACAGACAGCACCCAGTCACACTGTAACAGCACCCAGTCACACTGTAACAGACAGAACCCAGTCACACTGTAACAGACAGCACCCAGTCACACTGTAACAGACAGCACCCAGTCACACTGTAACAGACAGCACCCAGTCACACTGTAACAGACAGCACCCAGTCACACTGTAACAGACAGCACCCAGTCACACTGTAACAGCACCCAGTCACACTGTAACAGACAGCACCCAGTCACACTGTAACAGCACCCAGTCACACTGTAACAGACAGCACCCTGTCACACTGTAACAGACAGCACCCTGTCACACTGTAACAGACAGCACCCTGTCACACTGTAACAGACGGCACCCAGCCACACTGTAACAGACGGCACCCAGTCACACTGTAACAGACAGCACCCAGTCACACTGTAACAGACAGCACCCAGTCACACTGTAACAGACAGCACCCAGTCACACTGTAACAGACAGCACCCAGTCACACTGTGACAGACAGCACCCAGTCACACTGTGACAGACAGCACCCAGTCACACTGTGACAGACAGCACCCAGTCACACTGTAACAGACAGCACCCAGTCACACTGTAACAGACAGCACCCAGTCACACTGTAACAGACTGAACCCAGTCACACTGGAACAGACAGCACCCAGTCACACTGTAACAGACAGCACCCAGTCACACTGTAACAGACAGCACCCAGTCACACTGTAACAGACAGCACCCAGTCACACTGTAACAGACAGCACCCAGTCACACTGTGACAGACAGCACCCAGTCACACTGTGACAGACAGCACCCAGTCACACTGTGACAGACAGCACCCAGTCACACTGTAACAGACAGCACCCAGTCACACTGTAACAGACAGCACCCAGTCACACTGTAACAGACTGAACCCAGTCACACTGGAACAGACAGCACCCAGTCACACTGTAACAGACAGCACCCAGTCGCACTGTAACAGACAGCACCCAGTCACACTGTGACAGACAGCACCCAGTCACACTGTAACAGACAGCACCCAGTCACACTGTAACAGACAGCACCCAGTCACACTGTAACAGACAGCACCCAGTCACACTGTGACAGACAGCACCCAGTCACACTGTGACAGACAGCACCCAGTCACACTGTAACAGACAGCACCCAGTCACACTGTAACAGACAGCACCCAGTCACACTGTAACAGACAGCACCCAGTCACACTGTAACAGCCCCCAGTCACACTGTGACAGACAGCACCCAGTCACACTGTAACAGACAGAACCCAGTCACACTGTAACAGACAACACCCAGTCACACTGTAACAGACAGCACCCAGTCACACTGTAACAGACAGCACCCAGTCACACTGTAACAGACAGCACCCAGTCACACTGTAACAGACAGCACCCAGTCACACTGTAACAGACAGCACCCAGTCACACTGTAACAGACAGCACCCAGTCACACTGTAACAGACAGCACCCAGGCACACTGTAACAGACAGCACCCAGTCTCACTGTAACAGACAGCACCCAGTCACACTGTAACAGACAGCACCCAGTCGCACTGTAACAGACAGCACCCAGTCACACTGTAACAGACAGCACCCAGTCACACTGTAACAGACAGCACCCAGTCACACTGTAACAGACAGCACCCAGTCACACTGTAACAGACAGCACCCAGGCACACTGTAACAGACAGCACCCAGTCTCACTGTAACAGACAGCACCCAGTCACACTGTAACAGACAGCACCCAGTCGCACTGTAACAGACAGCACCCAGTCGCACTGTAACAGACAGCACCCAGTCGCACTGTAACAGACAGCACCCAGTCACACTGTAACAGACAGCACCCAGTCGCACTGTAACAGACAGTTCCCAGTCACACTGTAACAGACAGCACCCAGTCACACTGTAACAGACAGCACCCAGTCACACTGTAACAGACAGCACCCAGTCGCACTGTAACAGACAGCACCCAGTCACACTGTAACAGACAGCACCCAGTCACACTGTAACAGACAGCACCCAGTCACACTGTAACAGACAGCACCCAGTCACACTGTAACAGCACCCAGTCACACTGTAACAGACAGAACCCAGTCACACTGTAACAGACAGCACCCAGTCACACTGTAACAGACAGCACCCAGTCACACTGTAACAGACAGCACCCAGTCACACTGTAACAGACAGCACCCAGTCACACTGTAACAGACAGCACCCAGTCACACTGTAACAGCACCCAGTCACACTGTAACAGACAGCACCCAGTCACACTGTAACAGCACCCAGTCACACTGTAACAGACAGCACCCTGTCACACTGTAACAGACAGCACCCTGTCACACTGTAACAGACAGCACCCTGTCACACTGTAACAGACGGCACCCAGCCACACTGTAACAGACGGCACCCAGTCACACTGTAACAGACAGCACCCAGTCACACTGTAACAGACAGCACCCAGTCACACTGTAACAGACAGCACCCAGTCACACTGTGACAGACAGCACCCAGTCACACTGTGACAGACAGCACCCAGTCACACTGTGACAGACAGCACCCAGTCACACTGTAACAGACAGCACCCAGTCACACTGTAACAGACAGCACCCAGTCACACTGTAACAGACTGAACCCAGTCACACTGGAACAGACAGCACCCAGTCACACTGTAACAGACAGCACCCAGTCGCACTGTAACAGACAGCACCCAGTCACACTGTGACAGACAGCACCCAGTCACACTGTAACAGACAGCACCCAGTCACACTGTAACAGACAGCACCCAGTCACACTGTGACAGACAGCACCCAGTCACACTGTGACAGACAGCACCCAGTCACACTGTAACAGACAGCACCCAGTCACACTGTAACAGACAGCACCCAGTCACACTGTAACAGACAGCACCCAGTCACACTGTAACAGCCCCCAGTCACACTGTGACAGACAGCACCCAGTCACACTGTAACAGACAGAACCCAGTCACACTGTAACAGACAACACCCAGTCACACTGTAACAGACAGCACCCAGTCACACTGTAACAGACAGCACCCAGTCACACTGTAACAGACAGCACCCAGTCACACTGTAACAGACAGCACCCAGTCACACTGTAACAGACAGCACCCAGTCACACTATAACAGACAGCACCCAGGCACACTGTAACAGACAGCACCCAGTCTCACTGTAACAGACAGCACCCAGTCACACTGTAACAGACAGCACCCAGTCGCACTGTAACAGACAGCACCCAGTCACACTGTAACAGACAGCACCCAGTCACACTGTAACAGACAGCACCCAGTCACACTGTAACAGACAGCACCCAGGCACACTGTAACAGACAGCACCCAGTCTCACTGTAACAGACAGCACCCAGTCACACTGTAACAGACAGCACCCAGTCGCACTGTAACAGACAGCACCCAGTCGCACTGTAACAGACAGCACCCAGTCGCACTGTAACAGACAGCACCCAGTCACACTGTAACAGACAGCACCCAGTCGCACTGTAACAGACAGTTCCCAGTCACACTGTAACAGACAGCACCCAGTCACACTGTAACAGACAGCACCCAGTCACACTGTAACAGACAGCACCCAGTCGCACTGTAACAGACAGTTCCCAGTCACACTGTAACAGACAGCACCCAGTCACACTGTAACAGACAGCACCCAGTCACACTGTAACAGACAACACCCAGTCACACTGTAACAGACAGCACCCAGTCACACTGTAACAGACAGCACCCAGTCACACTGTAACAGACAGCACCCAGTCACACTGTAACAGACAGCACCCAGTCACACTGTAACAGACAGCACCCAGTCACACTGTAACAGACAGCACCCAGTCACACTGTAACAGACAGCACCCAGTCACACTGTAACAGACAGCACCCAGTCACACTGTAACAGACAGCACCCAGTCACACTGTAACAGACAGCACCCAGTCACACTGTAACAGACAGCACCCAGTCACACTGTAACAGACAGCACCCAGTCACATTGTGACAGACAGCACCCAGTCACACTGTGACAGACAGAACCCAGTCACACTGTAACAGCACCCAGTCGCACTGTAACAGACAGCACCCAGTCACACTGTAACAGACAGAACCCAGTCACACTGTAACAGACAGCACCCAGTCACACTGTAACAGACAGAACCCAGTCACACTGTAACAGACAGCACCCAGTCACACTGTAACAGACAGCACCCAGTCACACTGTAACAGACAGCACCCAGTCACACTGTAACAGACAGCACCCAGTCACACTGTAACAGACAACACCCAGTCACACTGTAACAGACAGCACCCAGTCACATTGTAACAGATAGCACCCTGTCACACTGTAACGGACAGTTCCCAGTCACACTGTAACAGACTGAACCCAGTCACACTGTAACAGACAGCACCCAGTCGCACTGTAACAGACAGTTCCCAGTCACACTGTAACAGACAGCACCCAGTCACACTGTGACAGACAGCACCCAGTCACACTGTAACAGACAGCAACCAGTCACACTGTAACAGCACCCAGTCACACTGTAACAGACAGAACCCAGTCACACTGTAACAGACAGCACCCAGTCACACTGTAACAGACAGCACCCAGTCACACTGTAACAGACAGCACCCAGTCACACTGTAACAGACAGAACCCAGTCACACTGTAACAGACAGCACCCAGTCACACTGTAACAGACAGCACCCAGTCACACTGTAACAGACAGAACCCAGTCACACTAACAGACAGCACCCAGTGACACTGTAACAGACAGCACCCAGTGACACTGTAACAGAGAGCACCCAGTCACACTGTAACAGACAGCACCCAGTCACACTGTAACAGACAGCACCCAGTCACACTGTAACAGACTGAACCCAGTCACACTGTAACAGACAGCACCCAGTCACACTGTAACAGACTGAACCCAGTCACACTGTAACAGACAGCACCCAGTCACACTGTAACAGACAGCACCCAGTCACACTGTAACAGACAGCACCCAGTCACACTGTAACAGACAGCACCCAGTCACACTGTGACAGACAGCACCCAGTCACACTGTGACAGACAGCACCCAGTCACACTGTGACAGACAGCACCCAGTCACACTGTAACAGACAGCACCCAGTCACACTGTAACAGACAGCACCCAGTCACACTGTAACAGACTGAACCCAGTCACACTGGAACAGACAGCACCCAGTCACACTGTAACAGACAGCACCCAGTCGCACTGTAACAGACAGCACCCAGTCACACTGTGACAGACAGCACCCAGTCACACTGTAACAGACAGCACCCAGTCACACTGTAACAGACAGCACCCAGTCACACTGTGACAGACAGCACCCAGTCACACTGTGACAGACAGCACCCAGTCACACTGTAACAGACAGCACCCAGTCACACTGTAACAGACAGCACCCAGTCACACTGTAACAGACAGCACCCAGTCACACTGTAACAGCCCCCAGTCACACTGTGACAGACAGCACCCAGTCACACTGTAACAGACAGAACCCAGTCACACTGTAACAGACAACACCCAGTCACACTGTAACAGACAGCACCCAGTCACACTGTAACAGACAGCACCCAGTCACACTGTAACAGACAGCACCCAGTCACACTGTAACAGACAGCACCCAGTCACACTGTAACAGACAGCACCCAGTCACACTGTAACAGACAGCACCCAGGCACACTGTAACAGACAGCACCCAGTCTCACTGTAACAGACAGCACCCAGTCACACTGTAACAGACAGCACCCAGTCGCACTGTAACAGACAGCACCCAGTCACACTGTAACAGACAGCACCCAGTCACACTGTAACAGACAGCACCCAGTCACACTGTAACAGACAGCACCCAGGCACACTGTAACAGACAACACCCAGTCTCACTGTAACAGACAGCACCCAGTCACACTGTAACAGACAGCACCCAGTCGCACTGTAACAGACAGCACCCAGTCGCACTGTAACAGACAGCACCCAGTCGCACTGTAACAGACAGCACCCAGTCACACTGTAACAGACAGCACCCAGTCGCACTGTAACAGGCAGTTCCCAGTCACACTGTAACAGACAGCACCCAGTCACACTGTAACAGACAGCACCCAGTCACACTGTAACAGACAGCACCCAGTCGCACTGTAACAGACAGTTCCCAGTCACACTGTAACAGACAGCACCCAGTCACACTGTAACAGACAGCACCCAGTCACACTGTAACAGACAACACCCAGTCACACTGTAACAGACAGCACCCAGTCACACTGTAACAGACAGCACCCAGTCACACTGTAACAGACAGCACCCAGTCACACTGTGACAGACAGCACCCAGTCACACTGTAACAGACAGAACCCAGTCACACTGTAACAGCACCCAGTCGCACTGTAACAGACAGCACCCAGTCACACTGTAACAGACAGAACCCAGTCACACTGTAACAGACAGCACCCAGTCACACTGTAACAGACAGAACCCAGTCACACTGTAACAGACAGCACCCAGTCACACTGTAACAGACAGCACCCAGTCACACTGTAACAGACAGCACCCAGTCACACTGTAACAGACAGCACCCAGTCACACTGTAACAGACAGCACCCAGTCACACTGTAACAGACAACACCCAGTCACACTGTAACAGACAGCACCCAGTCACACTGTAACAGATAGCACCCTGTCACACTGTAACGGACAGTTCCCAGTCACACTGTAACAGACTGAACCCAGTCACACTGTAACAGACAGCACCCAGTCACACTGTAACAGACAGCACCCTGTCACACTGTAACAGACAGCACCCAGTCACACTGTAACAGACAACACCCAGTCACACTGTAACAGACAGCACCCAGTCGCACTGTAACAGACAGCACCCAGTCACACTGTAACAGACAACACCCAGTCACACTGTAACAGACAGCACCCAGTCGCACTGTAACAGACAGTTCCCAGTCACACTGTAACAGACAGCAACCAGTCACACTGTAACAGCACCCAGTCACACTGTAACAGACAGAACCCAGTCACACTGTAACAGACAGCACCCAGTCACACTGTAACAGACAGCACCCAGTCACACTGTAACAGACAGCACCCAGTCACACTGTAACAGACAGAACCCAGTCACACTGTAACAGACAGCACCCAGTCACACTGTAACAGACAGCACCCAGTCACACTGTAACAGACAGAACCCAGTCACACTAACAGACAGCACCCAGTGACACTGTAACAGACAGCACCCAGTGACATTGTAACAGAGAGCACCCAGTCACACTGTAACAGACAGCACCCAGTCACACTGTAACAGACAGCACCCAATCACACTGTAACAGACTGAACCCAGTCACACTGTAACAGACAGCACCCAGTCACACTGTAACAGACTGAACCCAGTCACACTGTAACAGACAGCACCCAGTGACACTGTAACAGACAGCACCCAGTGACACTGTAACAGAGAGCACCCAGTCACACTGTAACAGACAGCACCCAGTCACACTGTAACAGACAGAACCCAGTCACACTGTAACAGACAACACCCAGTCACACTGTAACAGCCCCCAGTCACACTGTAACAGAGAGCACCCAGTCACACTGTAACAGCCCCCAGTCACACTGAAACAGACAGCACCCAGTCACACTGTAACAGACAGCACCCAGTCACACTGTAACAGACAGCACCCAGTCACACTGTAACAGACAGAACCCAGTGACACTGTAACAGACAGCACCCAGTGACACTGTAACAGACAGCACCCAGTGACACTGTAACAGAGAGCACCCAGTCACACTGTAACAGACAGCACCCAGTCACACTGTAACAGACAGCACCCAGTGACACTGTAACAGACAGCACCCAGTGACACTGTAACAGACAGCACCCAGTGACACTGTAACAGACAGCACCCAGTCACACTGTAACAGACAGCACCCAGTCACACTGTAACAGACAGCACCCAGTCACACTGTCACAGACAGCACCCAGTCACACTGTAACAGACAGCACCCAGTCACACTGTAACAGACAGCACCCAGTCACACTGTAACAGACAGCACCCAGTCACACTGTAACAGACAGAACCCAGTGACACTGTAACAGAGAGCACCCAGTCACACTGTAACAGACAGCACCCAGTCACACTGTAATAGACAGCACCCAGTCACACTGTAACAGACAGCACCCAGTCACACTGTAACAGACAGCACCCAGTCACACTGTAACAGACAGAACCCAGTCGCACTGTAACAGACAGCACCAAGTCGCACTGTAACAGACTGAACCCAGTCACACTGTAACAGACAGAACCCAGTCACACTGTAACAGACAGCACCAAGTCGCACTGTAACAGACTGAACCCAGTCACACTGTAACAGACAGAACCCAGTCACACTGTAACAGACAGCACCCAGTCACACTGTAACAGACAGCACCCAGTCACACTGTAACAGACAGAACCCAGTCACACTGTAACAGACAGCACCCAGTCACACTGTAACAGACAGCACCCAGTCACACTGTAACAGACAACACCCAGTCACACTGTAACAGACAGCATCCAGTCACACTGTAACAGACAGCACCCAGTCACACTGTAACAGACAGCACCCAGTGACACTGTAACAGACAGCACCCAGTCACACTGTAACAGACAGTACCCAGTCACACTGTAACAGACAGTACCCAGTCACACTGTAACAGACAGCACCCAGTCACACTGTAACAGACAGCACCCAGTCACACTGTAACAGACAGCACTGAAACAGGCAGCAATATTCAGACTGTAGCAGACAATATAGTCAGACTATAATAGGTAGCATCGGGTCCGAAGTCGTCATTAAGGTAAGTATCCTTGCCTCTACAATACAGATATTTGAGCCAATTTTTTTAACCCCCTGAAAAGTTGCTCTTTTACTGGAAATTTAGTGGGAATATCAGGATTTATCTCAGTGACTGGATTTGTGGCCTTGTGAACACTGTCCTGATAGCAGCTCTATGCAGCAATGTGTTTCGCTTCCGGTATCTGGCTGGCCTGCATTTACAGTAATGAGTCTGCGGTACAGAATGTTTTGTGTGGTTCCTTTGTGAATAAACGCTGTGTATGAATCTTGCGATATCCTGTGAAATAGGAATTAAAATAAAATAATAAAGAGCATTTTGTACCCAATGCTCCTGATTCAATCATTCAGATATATGATTTGTGCAAAGTCTGAGTCAGACTTACTACCTTTTCTGACAGAGCTCAGGACAATTTATATAAATCACTTTATAAAACATCCACTTCATGATCAGAACCTCATGTATAGTCTGTGAATAAATGGACATTGTGTAATGTTGTTCATCAGTAACAGGGATGTTTTGCATTTGTAAAGCACCGCTCGTGCAATAAAACACCCCGAGTGTCTTCGGGGAGAGATCAACAAACACAATTAGATACTGACTGCGCATCAATCGGGAGATACTGGGGAAGGTGCCCAACATCTGGTCAGTGTGGAGCCTAAAGGAAAAGAAGGAAGTTGTTTTAATTCATTCGTGGGACAAGGGCATCGCTGGCTGTGCCAGCATTTATTTTCCATCCCTAATTGCCCGAGGGCAGTTGAGAGTCAACCACATTGCTGTGTCTCTGGAGTCACATGTAGGCCAGACCAGGTAAGGACGGCAGATTTCCTTCCCTGAAGAACATTAGTGAACCAGATGTTCACCATGACTGAAACTAGCTTTCAATTCCAGATTTATTACTTACATTTATAAATTCCACCACCTGCCGTGCTGGTATTTGAAGCCCTGTCCCCCAGAGCATTAACCTAGGCCTGTACCAATGTGTGTGTACATTGCCTATATGTGTTTGTGTGTGTATCTGTATGCATATGTGTGTGTGTGTGTGTGTGTGTGTGCTTGTCATAGGGTCATAGAGGTTGACAGTGTGGAAACAGGCCCTTCGGCCCAACTTGTCCATGCCGCCCAGTTTTTACCATGAAGCGAGTCCCAATTGCCCGCATTTGGCCCATACCCCTCTGTACCCATCATGTAGCTTTCTAAATGCTTTTTAAAAGACAAAATTGTACCCGCCTCTACTACTACCCCTGGCAGCTTGTTCCAGACACTCACCACCCACTGTGTGAAAAAATTGCCCGTCTGGACCCTTTTGTATCTCTCCCCTCTCACCTTAAACCTATGCCCTCTAGTTTTAAACTCCCCTACCTTTGGGAAAAGACGTTGACTTACTTTATCTATGCCCCTCATTATTTTATAGACTTCTATAAGATCATCCCTAAGCCTCCTACGCTCCAGGGAAAGAAGTCTCAGTCTATCCAGCCTCTCCTTATAACTCAAACCATCAAGTCCTGGTGGCATCCTAATAAATCTTTTCTGCACTCTTTCTAGTTTAATGATATCCTTTCTATAATAGGGTGACCAGAACTGCACACAGTATTCCAAGTGTGGCCTTACTAATGTCTTGTACAACTTCAACAAGACGTCCCAACTCCTGTATTCAATGTTCTGACCAATGAAACCAAGCATGCCTGCCTTCTTCACCACTCTGTCCACCTGTGACTCCACTTTCAAGGAGCTATGAACCTGTGCCCCTTGATCTCTTTGTTCTATAACTCTCCCCAACACCCTACCATTAACTGAGTAAGTCCTGTCCTGGTTCAATCTACCAAAATGCATCACCTCGCATTTATCTAAATTAAACTCCATCTGCCATTCGTCAGCCCACTGGCCCAATTGATCAAGATCCTGTTGCAATCCTAGATAATCTTCTTCACTGCCCACTATGCCACCAATCGTGGTGTCATCTTCAAACTTACTAACCATGCCTCCTATATTCTCATCCAAATCATTAATATAAATAACAACAGTGATTGTGTCTGTGAATGTCTATGTATTTGTGTGCGTGTGCGCATCTACATGTGTACGTGTGTATCTGTGTGTACCAGTATATCTGTGTCTGTATATACACAAGTGTGTTTGTGTGTAGAACATAGAACAGTACAGCACAGAACAGGCCCTTCGGCCCACGATGTTGTGCTGAGCTTTATCTGAAACCAAGCTCAAGCTATCCCACTCCCTACCATCCTGGTGTGCTCCATGTGCCTATCCAATAACCGCTTAAATGTTCCTAAAGTGTCTGACTCCACCATCACTGCAGGCAGTCCATTCCACACCCCAACCACTCTCTGCGTAAAGAACCTACCTCTGATATCCTTCCTGTATCTCCCACCACGAACCCTATAGTTATGCCCCCTTGTAATAGCTCCATCCACCCGAGGAAATAGTCTTTGAACGTTCACTCTATCTATCCCCTTCATCATTTTATAAACCTCTATTAAGTCTCCCCTCAGCCTCCTCCACTCCAGAGAGAACAGCCCTAGCTCCCTCAACCTTTCCTCATAAGACCTACCCTCCAAACCAGGCAGCATCCTGGTAAATCTCCTCTGCACTCTTTCCAGCGCTTCCACATCCTTCTTATAGTGAGGTGACCAGAACTGCACACAATATTCCAAATGTAGTCTCACCAAGGTCCTGTACAGTTGCAGCATAACCCCACGGCTCTTAAACTCCAACCCCCTGTTAATAAAAGCTAACACACTATAGGCCTTCTTCACAGCTCTATCCACTTGAGTGGCAACCTTTAGAGATCTGTGGATATGAACCCCAAGATCTCTCGGTTCCTCCACAGTCTTCAGAACCCTACCTTTGACCCTGTAATCCACATTTAAATTAGTCCTACCAAAATGAATCACCTCACATTTATCAGGGTTAAACTCCATTTGCCATTTTTCAGCCCAGCTTTGCATCCTATCTATGTCTTTGCAGCCTACAACAGCCCTCCACCTCATCCACTACTCCACCAATCTTGGTGTCATCAGTAAATTTACTGATCCACCCTTCAGCCCCCTCCTCTAAGTCATTAATAAAAATCACAAAGAGCAGAGGACCAAGCACTGATCCCTGCGGCACTCCGCTAGCAACCTGCCTCAAATCCGAAAAATTTCCATCCACCCCTCTGTCTTCGATCAGATAGCCAGTTACCTATCCAATCGGCCAACTTTCCCTCTATCCCACACCTCCTCACTTTCATCATAAGCCGACCATGGGGGAACTTATCAAACGCCTTACTAAAATCCACGTATATGACATCAACTGCCCTACCTTCATCAACACACTTAGTTACCTCCTCAAAAAATTCTATCAAATTTGTGAGGCACGACTTGCCCTTCACGAATCCGTGCTGACTATCCCGGATTAATCCGCATCTTTCTAAATGGTCGTAAATCCCATCTCTAAGGACCTTTTCCATCAATTTACCAACCACCGAAGTAAGACTAACCGGTCTATAATTACCAGGGTCATTTCTATTCCCTTTCTTAAACAGAGGAACAACATTCGCCACTCTCCAGTCCTCTGGCACCATCCCCGTGGACAGCGAGGACCCAAAGATCAAAGCCAAAGGCTCTGCAATTTCATCCCTTGCCTCCCAAAAAATCCTAGGATACATTTCATCAGGCCCAGGGGACTTATCGACCTTCAGTTTATTCAAAACTGCCAGGACATCCTCCCTCCGAACATCTATTTCCTCCAGCCTATTAGCCTCCACATAGTCACCCAAGCCAGTCAATGTGTACCAGTGTATCTTTTTTCTCTGTGTATATCAGTGTTTGTGTGTATATATGTCTGTCTGTGTGTGTGTACCAGTGTATCTGTGCCCGTGTGTGTATCAGTGTGTGTGCATATATATATATATGTGTGAGCGTGTTATTGTGTGTGACTGTGTGCGTGTATCAGTGTGTGTAACTGAGTGTGTGTGCGTGTGATTGTGTATGTATCAGTGTATGAATCAGTATGTGAGAGTGTATGTGTGCCAGTATGAGTGTGTGTGTGTATATATATATATACATATGTATGTTATTGTGCGTGTATCAGTATGTGTAACTGAGTGTGTGTGCGTGTGATGTGCGTGTATCAGTATGTGTAACTGTGTGTGTGCGTGTGATGTGTATCAGTATGTGTAACTGAGAGTGTGTGTGCGACATTGTGTGTATCAGCATGCGTATCAGTTTGTGAGTGTGTGTGTAAGTGTGTGTGCGTGTGATTGTGTGTGTATCAGAGTGTATCAGTATGTGAGTGTGTGTGTGTGTGTGTGTGTGTGTGTGTGTAAGTGTGTGTATGTGTGTGTGAGTGTGTGAGTGTGTGAGTGTGTGTAAGTATGTGTGTGTATGTGTGTGCGTGTGCTTGTGAATGCGACCCTGATCCTGACAGGCTGGGTTTAGCAGCTATAATTCTGATAGATTCCTCTCTCTGAATATATCGCTCATTAACTGTCAGCGAGATTAACCTGAGCTAAATCAATGTGTTGGGTCAGGGTGAGTCCTTCATCGTGTTTCTCCAAAGATAGTGAAAAATTCGATTTGGCAAGGAGCTGTTCTGGGAAGGGAGGGGAGGAAGAGGGGAGGGGAGGGAGAGAGAAGGAAAGGGGGAGGGAGAGGGGAGAAGAGGGAGAGAGGAGGAGAGGGGGAGGGAGAGGGGAGGGGAGTGGAGGGCATGTGAAGGGGGAGGGGAGAGGTAGATGGAGGGGGACTAGTTTCCTGCTGCTCCCATTCTCCCCCAGCCTCGCTCTTACCCTCAGTAGGACAGAATAGCCAACCTGCAGCAAGAGTAGGATTTAGTGGCCAGTCAAACATCACCCAGTGGCATCACCAGATATGAAACTTGCTGTGATAGGGCGAGAGTGGGAGAGGTAAACATTATAAAATGGTGACGTGGCCGCCACCCAATCCCATTTTTACAGCTGGAACCTTTATTAACAGATTTACCATCATAGAATCCTACAGTGCAGAAAGAGGCCATTCAGCCCACTGAGTCTGTACTGACCACAATCCCACCCAGGCTCTATCCCCATAACCACATGCATTTACCCTGGCTGGTCCCCCTGACACTAATTTAGCATAGCCAATCCACCTAACCCACACATTATTGGAGTGTGGGAGGAAACTGGAGCACCCGGAGCAAACCCACGCAGACACGGGGAGAATGTGCAAACTCCACCTAGTCACCCAAGCCAGTCAATCCTGGACTCCTGCAAGCGGGTGGCGCAGTGGAAATGTCACTGGATTAGTAATCCCGAGGTCCAGGCTAATTCTAGGGGAACCCAGGTTCAAACCCCACCACAGCAGCTGGTGGAATTTAAATTTGAAGAATAAAATTCGATTTGATGTGGTGAATGTGAAACTATTGCTGATTGTTGTAAAAACCGCTCTGATTCACTGATGTCCTTTAGGGAAGGAAATCTGCCATCCTTACCCGGTCTGGCCTACATGTAACTCCAGAGCCACAGCAATGTGGTTGACTCTCAAATGTTCTCTGGAAAGGCCCAGAAAGCCACTTAGTTCAAGGACAACTCGGGATGGGCGATAAATATCGGCCCAGCCCCCGGCCCCCCTATCCCATGACAAGAATTTGAGTCTGATTTAGCAGCTTTTCTGTGTTGAGTTTTGCACGTGTGAGGGAGGGAGGTGTGAGGAGATGTTCAGGAAAGGGATTGCCTTTCCAGCACTCCTTGTGGGTCAGGTGGAAATAGAGATGGAATGTTCCCCTGGCAACCACCATGGCTGTTCAAAATTCACTTTGGTGATACTCGCTGTGATTGGTAGCCTCTACCCCACATAAACCCCAATTTCTAACTCCCTTCCCGATCTCTCTCACTCTCCAATAGCAACATAGGAAATAGGAGCAGGAGGTGGCCATTCAGCCCCTCCAGCTTGCTCCAACACTCAACTAGATCATAACTGATCATTTATCTCAACACCATTTCCTGCACTATCCCCGTATCCATTAATGTTATTAATATGTAGAAATCTATCAATCTCAGTCTAGAACCTACTCAATGACTCAAGATCCACAGGCCTCTGGGACGGAGAATTCCAAAGATTCACCACCCTCTGAGTGAAGAAATTCCTCCTCATCTCCATCAGAGCCTAAGACACAGGAGACAGGACTCTCACCAACTTTTACAGATGCACCATGGAAAGCATTCTTTCTGGTTGTATCACAGCTTGGTATGGCTCCTGCTCTGCCCAAGACCGCAAGAAACTACAAAATGTCGTGAATGTAGCCCAATCCATCATGCAAACCAGCCTCCCATCCATTGACTCTGTCTACGCTTCCCACTGCCTTGGAAAAGCAGCCAGCACAATCAAGGATCTTACGCACCCCGGACATTCTCTCTTCCACCTTCTTCCGTTGGGAAAAAGATACGAAAGTCTGAGATCACGGACCAACCGACTCAAGAACAGCTTCTTCCCTGCTGCCATCAGACTTTTGAATGGACCTGCCTCGCAGTAAGTTGATCTTTCTCTACACCCTAGCTATGACTGTAACGCTACATTCTGCACCCTCTCCTCTATGTACTCTATGAACAGTAGGCTTTGCAAAGCGCGCAAGAAACAATACTTTTCACTGTATGTTAATGCATGTGACAAGAATAAATCAAATCAAAGCAGCAGAAGTAGGCCATTTGGCCCATCGAATCTGATCATCCTAAACCCCACTTTCTCACCCTATCCCCATAACTCTTCATTCTCTTACTGATTACAAATCTGTCTATCTCAGTCTTAATGACCCAGAATCTACAGCCCTTTGCAGTAAAGAATTCTAGATTTGTTTAGCTTGACATGTCAGTGCGGTACTGAGGGAATGCTGCGCTGTCGGAGGTGCTATTTTAATGGTTAGACATTGAGGCAAGGCTGCCCTCTCAGTTGGGCACAGTAAGAAGTTTCACAACACCAGGTTAAAATCCAACACGTAAAGGAGCAGTGCTCCGAAAGCTTGTGATTCCAAATGAACCTGTTGGACTTTAACCTGGTGTTGTGAGACTTTTTATTGTGTCCACCCCAGTCCAACGCCGGCATCTCCACATCATGGCTCTCTGGTGGGAGTTGTGAAAGAACCAATGGTGTTCGTATCGAAGTTTCGGTTATTCTCCCTCATGTCCTGGGAAATAAACATCCCTCAGCCAACATCAACCAAAGGCAGATTGTCTGGTCATTACCACATGTGGGATCTTGCTGTGTGTGTGGACATTATCTGCCCTACTTCACAGGAAGTACTTTATTGAATAGGAAGTGCTTTGGGGGGATATGGCAGGCGCTATATGAAGGCAAATGTTTCTTGCTGGCCTCCGCTGCCTTTAACAATGTTCTGATAGTTGATGTTGTCTCTGCTTCTTCCTCCTCTCCGTTTAGGGAATGTTTCTGGTGACGGTGGCCCCGGCTCTCACCCTGAGCTCTCCCTGTCCTGTCCTGACAGGTAGATGACACGCTGCTCCTCTGTACTCACCCTGTTGCTGCAGGTTTATCTCGGAATGTGGGAACAGCCTCTCGTCCACTCCATATCCACACACTCCACTCCCCACAAGTCAATCCAGCAACTATTCCTTCCTCACGGGGTCCAAAACACTCCGATCCAGAGAATTCTTTTGTCCGTACTTCAGGAATTCCCTCCTCCTTGCTGTTATTTATGCTGTTACTATCCCAGATCAGGATATTTGGACTCCTATTTATTTATTCTTTCACGGGATGTGGGTGTCGCTGGCCAGGCCAGTATTTATTACCCATCCCTAATTGCCCCTTGAGGTGGTGGTGGTGAGCTGCCTTCTTGAACCCGCTGCAGTCCCTGAGGTGTAGGTTCACCCACGTCGCTGTTAGGGAGGGAGCTCCAGGATTTTAACCCAGACACAGTGAAGGAATCCCTGAGATATTTCCAAGTCAGGATGGTGAGTGGCTTGGAGGGGGACCTCCAGATGGTGGTGTTCCCCTGTGCCTGCTACCCTTGTTGTTTAAGGCGGTAGAGGTCACAGGTTTGGAAGGTGCTGCCTAAGGAACCTTGGTGAGTTGCTGCAGTGCATCTTGTAGATGGTACACACGGCTGTCATCGTGCGTCAGTGGTGGAGGGAGTGGATGTTTATTGTGGTGGATGGGCTGCCAATCAAGAGGGGATTGGTTGTCGGAGATGGGCATTGTCTGGTATTTGTGTGGTGCGAATGTTACTTGTCACTTGCCAGTCCAAGACTGAATGTTGTCCAGATCTTGCTGCATTTGGACACGGACATATCCCTTTTCCCAAAGTGCCAATAAAATGAAGGACAGGAACAAGGAAACGATTGGACAACGTGGGAACATCAGGATCTTTCTGGATGGATGGATTAGGGTGGGTTGAAAAGCCTCAGTGGTCAATGATGCTTTGATTGGGCAGTAATGAGTGCGGAGTTGAGATGTTAGTTAGACTGCTGAGTGAGTGAGAGGCTGAGGGATGTTGCTTTGACCTGCGAGGATGGAGGGAATGTTCTGAGTGGGGGAGAGTGGATTAGACCTCCCCTGAACCTGCCCTCAGTAGTGTTGCCAACCCTCCAAGATTGGCCTGGATTATCTAGGGATTGAAGATTAATGTCCAGGTCACTGCCGCTTGCAACCCTGGAGACAAATCATCAGGACATTACAAAGACAGACAATCCAGGATTTTCCGGGAATGGGCGATCCTGGCAGTGGGCAGGGTTGGAAAATCCCTCGCGTTGTGTTTTTTTTTTACCATTTTCTTCAAACATTTCTCTTTTCCAGACAGAAAAATGTCGAAAATGGGGGGAAATACCTGATTGGCTGATAGTCACACATTATCCAATTGGATCATGAGCCTTTCTGCTTTCCAATTGGCCGAGGAGGGCGGTGCGTCACAAGGACGGTGTGTCGGCCAACTAATGGGCAAGTCATGTGACGAAGCGTCAAGTAATCCATTTAATCAGAGCTATCAGGCCTGAGCCTGCAGGGTGAACTGACCCAAGCTGACCCTTCCAATCTGAAGGACACTGAGTATCGCTCCAGCGTCGCCACATTTCACAGCAGCTTCACTGCAGCAAGAGCTGACAACGCCTCATCATGATAACCATCTTCCTACTCAGCTTTCTCTCTCTCTTTGTAGCTCTAAAGTTCTGGAGGCGTGGAAGGTTTCAGAAGAAACGCAGCCGACAGGAACTGCCTGGTCCACCTTCACTGCCGCTCATAGGCAACCTGCAGGATCTGCGACAGCAGAATCTCCATCTCCACCTCACCAAACTGGCCAAGAGGTTCGGGCCAATCTACAGACTGCGGGCATGGCGACAAGGTTCGTAACGTGGGAAACTCAGTGTCGGGGAATACTGACAATACTGAGATACCGAGAGACACAAGAAATGATCGAGAAACTGGGGCAGTAACCAGGTTAGAGTGTGAACGTTAATAGTCATGTATGTGTGTATGAGTGTGTGTGTGTGTATATGTGTTAGTGTATGAGAGTGTGTGTGTGTGTGTGCGAGTGTGTGTGTGAGTGCGTGTGTGTGAGTGTGAGAGTGCGTGTGTTTGTGTGTGAGTGTGTGTGTGTGTCTGTGCGAGTGTGTGTCAGTGAGTGTGAGAGTGCGTGTGTGTGTGTGTGTGTGTGTGAGTCTGTGTGTGTGTCTGTGCGAGTGTGTGTCAGTGAGTGTGAGAGTGCGTGTGTGTGAGTGTGTTAGTGTGTGTGTGTTAGTGTGTGTGTGTTAGTGTGTGCATGTGTGAGAGAGAATGTTTGTGTGTGTGTAAGTGAGTGTTTGTGTGTGTTCGTGTGTATGTGAGTGTGCTTGTGTGTGGGTGTCTGAGTGTGTGTGTGTTTATATAGTGTGTGTGTGTGTATACATGTGTGTATGTGTTTGTGTATATATGTGCGTGTGTGTATTTGTGTATGTGTGTGTGTGTATGAGTGTGTGTGTATGTGTGTGAATATGTGTGTGTGTATGTGTATATGTGTGTGTGTGTATTTGTGTATGTGTGTGTGTGTATGAGTGTGTGTGTATGTGTGTGAATATGTGTGTGTGTATATGTGTGTGTGTGAAAGTGTGTGTGTGTGATCGTATATTAGGAGTGAGTTTACTTTCAGTTTGATAATAAGTTTTTACCTTTGTTTAAGTAATTCCTTTCTCAGGAATCTGGACGCGCTCTTACGGATGGTTCACGCCACGCTCACTCTGCAGCGAGGTCGGAGAGTTTGACACCCAGCCAAATCTCTGTGCAGTAGGATGGGAAAATCCCGCTGGCCTGAACGCTGGTAACATTCTGGCCTTTGAATCAATAACTGCTCGGGTCGAAGGGTTTCTGCTAAATTCTATTCCTATCTTAGATATTCCTTCTCTTTATGTATTAAACAGTTCCCCAGAGTCAGGCTGTGCACTGCACTGGCCGTGCGCAGTGCACTGCACTGGCCGTGCGCAGTGCACTGCACTGGCCGTGCGCAGTGCACTGCACTGGCCGTGCGCAGTGCACTGCACTGGCCGTGCGCAGTGCACTGCACTGGCCGTGCGCAGTGCACTGCACTGGCCGTGCGCAGTGCACTGCACTGGCCTCCACACTATCAGCATCAACGTGATAGTCACAAATAAATCCAGGAAGGAGATCGGGGAATATCTTTACCCGGAGAGTGGTGAGAATGTGGGACTCGCTCCCACATGGAGTGGTTATGGTGAACAGTCTGGATGTCTTTAAACTGAAGCTGCATAAACACAGGAGGGGATTTGCGGGATGTGCTGATAGGCTGGGTGTGGTGTGGGGCATTAAGACCAGCATGGGAACAGTTGGGCTGAATGGCCTGCATCTGGGCTGTCAGCCCTTTGTTAACATTCATATTGAAAAGTGCCAAACCATTCACTGTGTTGCAGAAGTCGTGGTGCTGAGCAGTACGGAGCTGATCAGAGAGGCTCTGCTCAAGAGATCGGCAGATTTTGCAGGAAGGCCTCAGACGTTTATAGGTACCAGACCCGGTTTCAATCATTCCACTGCCCATGGGGGTTGGGGGTTTCAGCTCAGCTTGCTGGGGGGTTATTGTTAAAGGGCTGACGATGCCAGTGTATCTCTGAACCCTCAAACACTGGGGCTGAATGAGTGTGTGGTAGGGAGGGGTGGGTAGCTCAGAGGGTCAGTGTTCAGACTGTCTGTCTGTCTGTGCTACTCAGGGGATGGAGGCCACCTCTGTTCAATGGGGAAGATTCTCACAATCAGCAGCCTTAACCGTACATCCAGCAGAATAACCATAAAGCACCGTCCTGACACCCAATCCTCAGACTTGAAATCATTTCCACAATGTTTCATATCTCCTACTCTCCTCTGCTCTTCACTCTCTCCTCTCCACTTCTTTCTCCTCTTCTCTCTCTCCTCTCCTCTTCCCTCTCCGCTTCACTCTCTCCTTTTCACTCTCTCCTCTTCCCTCTCTGCTTCATTCTCTCCACTTCATTCTCTCCTTTTCACTCTCTTCTCTCCCTCCTCTTCTCTCCCTCCTCTTCCCTCCCTCCTCTTCTCTCCCTCCTCTTCTCTCTCTCCCTCCTCTTCTCTCTCATGTTCCTTTTTCCTCCCTCCCCCTTCATTCTCCTCCTCTCCTCCACTTTCCTCCCATCCACTCTCTCTCCTCTTTACCCTCTTCTCTGTTTTCTCTCTCTATTCTCTTCAATCCCTCTTTCCTGATTGACTCGATGGGCAGAATGGCCCTTTCCCGTGAATGATCTGTCCCATCGGGCCCAATGTTCAGCCCCCTGTCTTTAGGCAGGGTTTATAACGGATGCTCGGGTGGGAGGGGTGGTTACAGCCTGGGTGGGGGGGAGGGTAATGCCTGGGTGCGTGGGGGGGTTATAGCCCGGGGGGCGGGGGGTTATAACCTAGGGGAGGGGGGGGGTGAGGTTACAGCCTGGGTTCGGAGGGGTTATAGCCCGGGGGGGGCTGGGGTTATAACCTGGGGGGGGGAGGGTTACAGCCTGGGTGGGGGGGGGGGTTACAGCCTGGGTGGGGGGGGGGGGGGGGTTACAGCCTTGGGGGGGGTTACAGCCTGGGGGGGGGCGGGTTACAGCTTGGGGGGGGGCGGGTTACAGCCTGGGGGTGGGGGGGGGTTACAGCCTGGGGGTGGGGGGGTTACAGCCTGGGGGGGGGGGGGTTACAGCCTGGGGGGGGGGGGGGGTTACAGCCTGGGGGGGGGGGGGGTTACAGCCTGGGGGGGGGGGGGGGGGTTACAGCCTGGGGGGGGGGGGTTACAGCCTGGGGGGGCGGGGGGTTACAGCCCGGGGGGGGGGGGGGTTACAGCCCGGGGGGGGGGGGGGTTACAGCCTTGGGGGGGGGGGTTACAGCCTGGGGGGTGGGGGGGTTACAGCTTGGGGGGGGGGGCGGGTTACAGCCTGGGGGTGGGGGGGTTACAGCCTGGGGGTGGGGGGGGTTACAGCCTGGGGGGGGGGGGGTTACAGCCTGGGGGGGGGGGGGTTACAGCCTGGGGGGGGGGGTTACAGCCTGGGGGGGAGGGGGGGGGGATTACAGCCTGGGGGGGGGGGTTACAGCCTGGGGGGGGGGGATTACAGCCTGGGGGGGGGGGGGATTACAGCCTGGGGGGGGGGGGATTACAGCCTGGGGGGGGGGTTACAGCCTGGGGGGGGGGGGTTACAGCCTGGGGGGGGGGGGTTACAGCCTGGGGGGGGGGTTACAGCCTGGGGGGGGGGGGATTACAGCCTGGGGGGGGGGGGGATTACAGCCTGGGGGGGGGGGGGGGATTACAGCCTGGGGGGGGGGGGGGTTACAGCCTGGGGGGGGGGGGTTACAGCCTGGGGGGGGGGGGGGGTTACAGCCTGGGGGGGGGTTACAGCCTGGGGGGGGGTTACAGCCTGGGGGGGGGTTACAGCCTGGGGGGGGGGGGGGTTACAGCCTGGGGGGGGGTTACAGCCTGGGGGGGGGGGTTACAGCCTGGGGGGGAGGGGGGGGGGATTACAGCCTGGGGGGGGGCGGTGTTATAGCCCGGTTGGGGGGGGGGGGGGTTGTAACCTAGTGGGGGGAGGTTTCAGCCTGGGTTGAGTTTCTGTCCCACTCTCCCTGACCCGAGTGTCTGAACCTTTGACCTGTTCCCTGCAGGAAATTTCATCTCCTTTGGCGGGAAGGACCTGAGCCTCGGAGATTACACCAACCGCTGGAAGATCCAGAGGAAGCTGGTGCACGGCGCCATCCAGCAGAGTCGGAGCGCGGCGCTGGAGGCTGTGGTGGAAGGCGAGGCTCGGAAACTGTGTGAGGTACAATCCGAGCAGGGGGCGGCTGGATGGAGCTGAGCTGAGGGGGGGGGTCCGACATACCAACCTGTCTGTCTGATTCCTGCAGGTATTCCGGGGCCATGTGGGACCGCCTGTGGACACCGCCAGACAGCTCTCCATGTCCACCTGCAATGTCATCTCCGCGCTCATCTTTGGCACCGAGGTAAATATTCACCAAGATCCTCCTGTCATGGTGTCCCCGCCGGCCGACAGAGGGCTGGTTACCATGGTAACCCGCCTCGCCGACCTGACCTTCCCCACCAGGGGGCGTCTCTGCCCCTCACCCGCAGGTCACAGGGTCAAAGGTCAGCAAGCGCCAGGGCAACCTGCAGTCCATGTTTGCTGAGCTCCTCAGCTTCACTTGATCAGTGGATCACTCAATGGATCACACACAGGATCAATGTTGGTCAGTGGATCACACACAGGATCAATGTTGGTCAGTGGATCATACACAGGATCACTGTTGGTCAGTGGATTACACATAGGATCACTGTTGGTCAGTGGATCACACACAGGGTCACTTGGTCAGTAGATTACACACAGGATCAATGTTGGTCAGTGGATCACACACAGGATCAATGTTGGTCAGTGGACCATACACAGGATCACTGTTGGTCAGTGGATTACACATAGGATCACTGTTGGTCAGTGGATCACACACAGGGTCACTTGGTCAGTAGATGACACACAGGATCAATGTTGGTCAGTGGATCACACACAGGATCAATGTTGGTCAGTGGATTACACACAGGATCACTTGGTCAGTGGATTACACAGGATCAATGTTGGTCAGTGGATCACACAGGATCAGTGTTGGTCAGTGGATCACACACAGGATCAATGTTGGTCAGTGGATTACTCACAGGGTCACTCTTGGTCAGTGGATCACACACAGGGTCACTATTACTGGATTATACACAGGATCACTGTTGGTCAGTGGTTCATACACAGGATCACTGTTGGTCAGTGGGTCACACACATAGTCGATGTTGGTCAGTGGATCACACAGTGGATCACTATTGATGAATGCACACACACGTGCACAAACACATACATGCACTCATGCACACACACACAAACATACACGTGCACACACACACATGTGCACAAACACATACATGCACTCGTGTACACACAAACATACACGTGCACACACACTCACACAGTCGCACACAGTTGCACACACACACACATAGTCACACTCACACACACTCATTCACACACACACTCATACGCTCACACACACACAGTCACACTCACTCACACTCATACACACACACACACCTTCACACACACACACACACACACTCATTCACACACACTCACACACACATTCACACTCACTCACACACACACTCATACACACACACACACACACACACCTTCACACACCTTCACACACACACACTCACACTCACTTACACACACACACACAGGGTGGCTTTGTTGTTCTCCATATTTACATATTTGGTTCTTTGACTGATTTCAGTTTGAGCAGGATGATGCTGAGCTGCAGGATATACATGACTGTGTGCTGGAGCTGGTCACACTCTGGGGTTCCTCTGCTATCAGCCTCCTGGACATGTTTCCCGTGCTGCAGGTAAGAGCGATCCCCCCTCGCAGTCTCAGGGTGCTCTGTGTACACACTGTGCAGCATCACCCTGTCTGTAACACAGTCAGTCTGTACCTGGCTGCTGCTGAGTAACATTTGGCAATGATTTAACACTGATTGACCATCGATTGGCAAACCTGTCCACGCTGCCCCGAGCCAGCTCTCAGTTTCTGGCTGTTTGTCAATCAATGCGGATATTCAAGCACTGAATGTTTTTATCTCCCTGTGTTATTATCATTAGCATTTTCCCAATTCCGCCTGGAAGGATTTTCAGAAGGCAGTGAAGAAACGAGATTGCTTTGTGCGTGGACAGATTGAGAGACACAAGGTGAGTGAGCGTCATTCTACCATCATTCAGTAAAGGGTTAACCCAAACAGCAGCTACTGAGCGTGTGCGTGATGTCACTCACTCAGAGATGATGGGCTGAATGGCCAAGTCTCAGGATCGGACTGAAATACTGGTGTGATTCTCTCCGGACAAACTGGCTGCTTTTCTCTCCAGATCTTACGACGCTTTGTCAAAATAAAACCGGGTGGGTGTGGTGGGAGGGGGGGTGGGGGGGGGGGGGGGGGGGGGTGGTATTTCACCCCATCATGTTGAGGGGCGAGGACTAAACGCTCCTGGAAAGGCGACTGCACTGAGATCGCCCGATCACACTGAAAATAACTCCCCCCTCCTCCTGCCATGGAGCTCTCAGCAGTCTGCCCCCTCCCCCACCAAACATCCATCCCCCTCCCCCACAGTCAATGCTGGTATCCCCCTCCCCCCCCCATATCCCCCAAACATCTCTGGCGTTGCTCACAGCACCCCACCGTGTCCCGCCACAGACAGTCAACGCTGGCATCTCCACAACTCCCCCGACATCGAGCTCCCCGCGTGAGGCTCCGCATAGGGCCCGCCCTGGCACTGCCCCAGCACAGGTGGGCACTGTGCTACGGGGCAGGTCCAGGGGTCAGTACCAGGGCACTGCCAGGCCATGTCCCTTTTCCCTGAAGGCTAAACTGACCTTTGCACCCCCGGGGGGGGGGTTGGAATCCCCAAGACAGGTTGGTGTCTGGGTGAAACCAGCGTGACTTCACATCGATGAGGTATGAAGATCTGGTGAAGGGGACGTTTATGGCAGGG
This sequence comes from Mustelus asterias, assembly GCF_964213995.1. NCBI lineage: Eukaryota > Metazoa > Chordata > Chondrichthyes > Carcharhiniformes > Triakidae > Mustelus > Mustelus asterias. The sequence continues at coordinate 4,048,623 of NC_135808.1, read as the reverse complement.
GGGAGTGGGGGGTTTAATTATATTAAAATTGATTGCAATGTATTATAATCAGGTTCTCGCCCGTTACGGGTGTTAACCTGATGATGTCACTGGTGAGGGGAGTGATAATCGAAGATCACAAACTTGCCAGCCAGAATCGCGGTTTTGGGGTTTCGCCGGACCTTGGCTCCGCTGGAGATCTCACGGACGGAGAGCGCGGGCCAGGGTCACCCCGGTGAGTGAGCAGCACCTTAGAGCCGCAGCTATGTCCGGCTGTCCTGTTCCCTTGTACAGCGTTAGTGAGGAGGCAGCGATCCAGTGGTATTGTCGGAGGAAGAGAGGCTGGAATTGGAGGACTGCAGGATCCTGGAGGAATGTCGGGCTGGAGGAGAATACTGAGATCAGGAGAATCAGAGAATCTCTACAGTGCAGAAGGAGGCCATTCAGCCCATCGAGTCTGCACTGACCACAATCCCACCCCACTCCTCCAACCCCACACTTTTACCCTGTTAATCCCCATGACACGAAGGGGCAATTTAGCATGGCCAATCCGCCTAACTTGCACATCTTTGGGCACTGAGGGATAAGGCTTTGGAAGGGTTGGGTTTGAAGGAGGAGAGTTTTAAATTGGAGGTTGTTTGTGGGTTTTGTTAGCAGTTGTGGTTGAAGGAATGCTGAGGGCGGGCGATATAACATTGGAAGCTTTGTGTTATAGGAGACATTTCAGAAAGGGAAGGTGCGAGATGTCACGGACGCACTGATGAAGCATTTCTGGGAGCATCAGGAAGGCAGTGTTGAGCTGGGAGAGCTCACTGAGGAACACATTCACATGGCCATTGTCGACCTGTTTGTGGGAGGAACAGAAACAACATCTTCCACTCTGGGCTGGGCACTCGCTCTCCTGATCCACAGGCCAGAGGTGAGTGAGAACTCAACATCTCTACATGGCCCTTGTTCAAAACAGCTGCCTCCTTCCTGCAATCCCTCCATCCCTACAGACAACTCGGAACTATCGGCAGAACCTTCGGGTGGTGAATGCCCAGAACTCACCACAGAACCACAGAATCCCAACACTGGAGCAAGAGGCCATTCGGCCCATTGAGTCTACACTGACTCTCTGAAACAGCATCCCACCCAGGCCCTCCCCCCTGCCATAGCCCCATAACCCCACACATTTAGCATGGCCAATCCACCTAACCTGCGCATCTTTCGGACTGTGGGAGGAAACCGGAGCACCCGGAGGAAACCCATGCAGACACGGGTAGAATGTGCAAACTCCACACAGACAGTGACCCGAGGCTGGAATCGAACCCGGGTCCCTGGCGCTGTGAGGCAGCAGTGCTAATCACTGTGCCATCCTGACTGTTAGTGAGTAACACCTTCCCACCAACTCTGATAGGATCAATTGAGCTCTGATTGGCAGAGAGCAGAACTTCTCTCCGCCCTTGGAAGGAAGCCCCGCCCAGGAGAGCTGTCAGCCAATCAGATTTTCCGTTCCCTCCCATGGTGTGTTTTGTGGCAGCAGAGGTGGTTCACCATTGGCTGGTGGTGGAATCGTCCAGTCCCGGTATCGTCAACGGGTTTCCCGTTGTTTGCACCCTCCACCACCGGGGACCCCAACCTGCCGGGAACCCCAACCTGCCGGGGACCCCAACCTGCCGGGGACCCCAAACTGCTGGGGACCCCACACCACCGGGGACCCCAACCTGCCGGGAACACCAACCTGCCGGGAGCCTCACACCACCGGGGACCCCACACCACCGGGGACCCCAACCTGCCGGGAACCCCAACCTGCCGGGAGCCTCACACCACCGGGGACCCCACACCACCGGGGACCCCAACCTGCCGGGGACCTCAACATGCCGGTGACCCCACACCACCGGGGACCCCACACCACTGGGGATCCCACACCACCGGGGACCCCATATCATCGGGGAGCCCAATCTGTCGGGCACCCCACACCACCGGGGACCCCACACTGCCGGGGACCCCAACCTGCCGGGAGCCTCACACCACCGGGGACCCCACACCACTGGGGACCCCACACTGCCGGGGACCCCAACCTGCCGGGAACCCCACACTGCCAAAGACCCCACATTGCCGCGGACCCCACACCACTTCGGACCTCACACCGCCGGGGAACCCACACTGCCGGGGAACCCACACTGCCGGGGAACCCACACTGCCGGGGAACCCACACTGCCGGGGAACCCACATCGCCGGGGAACCCACACTGCCGGGGAACCCACACTGCTGGGGAACCCACACTGCTGGGGAACCCACACTGCTGGGGAACCCACACTGCTGGGGAACCCACATCGCCGGGGAACCCACACTGCCGGGGAACCCACACTGCCGGGGAACCCACACTGCTGGGGAACCCACACTGCCGGGGAACCCACACTGCCAGGGAACCCACACTGCTGGGGAACCCACACTGCTGGGGAACCCACACTGCTGGGGAACTCACACCACCGGCGTTGCCATTGGCAGGACTGGAAGATCCTGCCCTCGATTGCAAACAGGCAGGGAGGGGAGGCAGGAATGAACAGCGGGGGCAAGCAATGCAACTGTTATTGACAGCCGTGTCCACATGTGGGCGCTCTCCTGTCTCCACGGTTCAGAAGCTCAGCCTCTTTGTGTCTTTCAGATCCAGGACAGGATTTACAGTGAGCTGTGTCAGCTGCTGGGAGAGGACAGTTATCCCACCTACGCTGACCGGAAAAAGCTGCCCCTTCTGTCCGCCACCATCGCTGAGGTTCTGCGGCTGAGACCAGTGGTCCCTCTCTCCCTGCTACACCAGGCAGCCTGCGACTCGAGGTAGAACCCAGGCCCCAATCCCCCACCAACACTCAGTCAGCTGGGAGTGGTGTGGGGGGGGGGGGGGGGGGGGGGGGGTGCGGATGGGTGGGGGGGGGGGGTGTAGATGGGTGGGGTGAGGATGGGTGGGGGGTGCGGATGGGTAGGGTGTGGGTGGGTTGGGGGGTGTGGATGGGGTGGGTGGTGTGGATGAGTGGGGGGTGCAGATAGGTGGGGGGTGCAGATGGGTGGGGGGTGTAGATGGGTGGGGTGTGTAGATGGGTGGGGGGTGTGGATGGGTGGGGGGTGTAGATGGGTGGGGGGTGTAGATGGGTGGGGGGTACAGATGGGTGGGGGGTACAGATGGGTGGGGGTGTAGATGGGTGGGGGGTGTAGATGGGTGGAGGTGTAGAGGGGTGGGGGGTACAGATGGGTGGGGGGTACAGATGGGTGGGGGTGTAGATGGGTGGGGGGTGTAGATGGGTGGGGGGTGTAGATGGGTGGGGGGTACAGATGGGTGGGGGGTACAGATGGGTGGGGGGTACAGATGGGTGGGGGGTACAGCTGGGTGGGGGGTACAGATGGGTGGGGGGTACAGATGTGTGGGGGGTACAGATGGGTGGGGGTGTAGATGGGTCGGGGGTACAGATGGGTGGGGGGTACAGATGGGTGGGGGTGTAGATGGGTGGGGGTGTAGATGGGTGGGGGGTGTAGATGGGTGGGGGCGTGTAGATGGGTGGGGGGTGTAGATGGGTGGGGGTGTAGATGGGTGGGGGGTGTAGATGGGTGGGGGTGTAGATGGGTGGGGGGTACAGATGGGTGGGGGTGTAGATGGGTGGGGGGTGTAGATGGGTGGGGGGTGTAGATGGGTGGGGGGTGTAGATGCGTGGGGGGTGGGGATGGGTGGGGGTGTAGATGGGTGGGGGGTGTAGATGGGTGGGGGTTACAGATGGGTGGGGGGGTGCGGATGGGTGGGGGGTGTAGATGGGTGGGGGGTGTAGATGGGTGGGGGGGTGTTTGGATTGGTGGGGGGTGTAGATGGGTGGGGGGTGGGGATGGGTGGGGGTGTAGATGGGTGGGGGGTGTAGATGGGTGGGGGTTACAGATGGGTGGGGGGTGGGGATGGGTGGGGGGTGTTTGGATTGGTGGGGGGTGAGGGATAGGTGGGGGTGGAGGAACAGAATGGGGGAAGAGACTAAATAGCCCTTTGGCCAATAATGGAAAGAATATTCTGGAAAATTCCAGTCCAATTCCTTCAGGCAATGGAAAGCAGGCCAGACGATAGACTTTGCTAACACAAGTGTTTTTTATTTAAGCGACGGGGAGTTATGGGAATGGGGCCTGGGTGGGATTGTGGTCAGTGCAGGCTCGATGGGCTGAATGGCCTCCTTCTGCGCTGCAGGGATTCTATGGTTCTATGAGTCTTTGTTAAGATCGATTTATTCAGCGATTTTTAAGATTGATTTATTCAGCGATTTTTAAGATTGATTTATTCAGCGATTTTTAAGATTGATTTATTCAGCGATTTTTAAGATTGATTTATTCAGCGATTTTTAAGATTGATTTATTCAGCGATTTTTAAGATCGATTTATTCAGCGATTTTTAAGATTGATTTATTCAGCGATTTTTAAGATTGATTTATTCAGTGTTTCTTTTCCCCCTGAAGTGTTGCAGGTTATTTTATTCAGAAAGGGACCAATGTCATCACCAACCTGTTTGGGGCTCACCAGGATGAAAGCCAGTGGACGGACCCGGCACATTTCAGACCCGGTAATGGGGACTGGACAATGGAGACAAACTGCAGAAAGTGCAGCTCGGGGGGATTCAGGGTCTCCCACACAAATCACAAACAGCAGCATCAGCAGCTCACCGGGGAAGCAAAGGGAGTGTTGGCCTTTATTTCAAAGGGAATGGAGAATAAAAATGGGGAGGTCTTGCTGTACAAGGCACGAGTTAGAGCACACCTCGAGTACTGTGAACAATTCTGGTCTGCTGATCTAAGGAAAGATATACTGACATTGGAGGCAGTCCAGAGAAAGTTCGCTGGATTGATTCCAGGAATGATCAGTTGCCCATAGAGTTCAAAAGGGGTGTAGGTTAGATGGATTAGCCATGGGAAATGTGCAGGGTTAGGGGGATAGGGTGAGGGTGGGGTGGGCTGGGGAGTGGGGGGGCGGGGGAAGGGGGCAGGGAGGGGGGTGGGGTGGGGGTGGGGGGAGGGGGGCAGGGCAGGGGGGAGGGGGGCGGGGAGGGGGCGGTGGGGAGGGCAAGGGGGGGTGGCGGGGGCGGGGTTGGGGAGGGGGCGGCGGGGAGGTGGGGAGGGGGCAGCGGGGGGGCAGGGAGGGGGGTGCGGCGGGGAGGTGGGGAGGGGGCAGCGGGGGGGCAGGGAGGGGGGTGCGGCGGGGAGGTGGGGAGGGGGCAGCGGGGGGGCAGGGAGGGGGGTGCGGCGGGGAGGCGGCAGCGGGGGGGGCGAGGGGGGGAGTGGGGAGGGGGGCGGGGAGGGTGGTGGGGGGGGCGGGGAAGGGGCGGCAGAATGGTAAGGGGGGAGGGGGGGCAGGGCGGGTGGAGGGGGGCGGGGAGGGGGTGGTGGGGAGGCGGGGAGGGGCGGCGGGAGGGTGAGGGGGGCGGGGGGGCGGGGAGGCAGGGAGAGGGAGTGGGGAGGTGGGGGGGGCAAGGGGGGGTGGTGGGATAGGCTTGGGAAGATTCTCTTTCAGAGAGTTAGTGCAGACCTGATAGGATTTCGGGATTTGGTACTTTTCTATGGAGGGGTTTTCTAATGAGGCGAAGCTGAGTCGGATGGGCCTGGACTCACGGACATTTTGAACAATGAGAGGTGACCTTATTGATACGTATAGGATTCTCAGGGGGGTTGACAGTGTAGACACTGAAAGGTTGTTTCCCCTTGTGGGAGAGTCCAGGATCAAACAGCATATTCTCAGAGTCAGGGGTTGCCCATTTACGAGTTTTAACAACACCAGGTTAAAGTCCAACAGGTTTATTTGGTAGCAAATACCATTAGCTTTCGGAGCGCTGCTCCTTCGTCAGATGGAGTGGAAATTTCCTGTTGGACTTTAACCTGGTGTTGTTAAAACTCTTACTGTGTTCACCCCAGTCCAACGCCGGCATCTCCACATCATTGCCCATTTAAGGCAGAGATGAGGAGGAATTTCTTCTCTCAAAGATTTGATTTGATTTGATTTATTATTGTCACATGTATTAACAAACAGTGAAAAGTATTGTTTCTTGCGAGCTATACAGACAAAGCATACCGTTCATAGAGAAGGAAAGGAGAGAGTGCAGAATGTAGTGTTACAGTCAGAGCTAGGGTGTAGAGAAAGATCAACTTAATGCAAGGTAAGTCCATTCAAAAGTCTGACAGCAGCAGGGAAGAAGCTGTTCTTGAGTCGGTTGGTACGTGACCTCAACTTTTGTATCCTTTTCCCGATTGAAGAGAGAATGTCCGGGGTGCGTGGGGTCCTTAATTATGCTGGCTGCTTTTCCGAGGCAGCGGGAAGTGTAGACAGAGTCAATGAATGGGAGCCGGTTTGCGTGATGGACTGGGCTACATTCACGACCTTTTGCAGTTTCTTGCGATCTTGGGCAGAGCAGAAGCCACACCAAGCTGTGATACAACCAGAAAGAATGAATTCTATGGTGCACCTGTAAAAGTTGGTGAGAGTCGTAGCTGACATGCCAAATTTCCTTTGTCTTCTGAGAAAGTAGAGGCGTTGGTGGGGCTTTCTTAACTATAGTGTCGCATGGGGGGACCAGGACAGGTTGTTGGTGATCTGGACACCTAAAAACTTGAAGCTTTCGACCCTTTCCACTTTGTCCCCATTGATGTAGACAGGGGCATGTTCTCCTTTACACTTCCTGAAGTCGATGACCATCTCCTTCGTTTTGTTGACATTGAGGGAGAGATTATTGTCGCTGCACCAGTTCACCAGATAGTGAATCTATGGAATCCTTTACCACAGAGAGCTGTAGAGACTGGCTCATATGTTCAAGGCTGAGATGGATAGATTTTTAATCAGTAATTGAATGAAGAGTTCTGGGGATAAGGCGGGAAAGTGGAGTTGAGGATATTCATATCAGATCAGTCATGATCTCAGTGAGTGGCAGAGCAGACTCGATGGGCTGAATGGCCGCCCTCTGCTCCTGCCTCTTACAGACGAATGATATTTCAGACTGAGTTTGGGTGAAAATTGAGGCCGTTAACTGATCTGTTTTGTTGTGCAGAACGTTTCCTGGAGGCAGCTGATGGTGAGCGGAGAATGCAGAGCGTCACCTCATTCGGGGCTGGGCCCCGGACCTGTCTGGGTGAACCAATAGCTCGGCTGGAACTCTTCATTTTCATGGCATATCTCCTGAAGGATTTCCAGTTCCTGCCGGTAGAAACATCAGCCGGACATCAGGAACATCCCCCGCCCCTGCTCGGACAGCCTGGAATCCTCCTGAAAGCCAAACCCTTTCCCGTATTGATTGTACGGAGATCAGCGCTCACACACCACTAACTCCGAAGGCTGGATGGAGCTAGTTGTTGGGGCTGGGGGTGGGGGGGGAGAGGGGTGGGGTGGGGGCGGTGTTGGGTGGAGAGGGGGTAGGGTGCTCAGGTGGGGGGGGGGAGGGAGTGGTGAGTGGGGTGTGGTTGGCGGGGAGGGGTGTGGGGGAGGGGTGGCATGTGGGGAGTGGGGGGGTGGAGTGGGCAGGGAGGGTGTGAGGTGGGGGAAGGGTTTGGAGGAGGAGTGTTGGGGAGGGGAAGGGGGTGGGGTAGGGGGGGTGGGGTGGGGGGAGGGGTGTAGGGAGTTGGGGAGAAGTGTGGGAGAGGGGTATGGAGGGGGGTGGAGAGAGTTGGGGAGGAGTGTGGGAGAGGGGGTGGGGTGTGGAGGAGGGTGTGGGGTAGTGGGGAGGGGTTAGGGGAGAGGGGTGGGGGAGGGGTGTGGGGAGGGGGGTTGTATGTGGGGGTGGGGTGAAGGAGGAGGGGTGGATGGGGGTAGGGGAGTGTGTTGGTGAGAGGGTGGGGAGAGGGTGGGGTGGGGTGTGGAGAGTGGGGGTGTGGGGGAGGGGGTGGGGTGTGGAGAGTGGGGGGACGGGTGTGGAGAGTGGGGGGATGGGGTGGGGGAGGGTGTGGGGGGTGGTGAGTGGGGGTTGGGATGGGGGGAGGGGTGTGGGATGGGGAGGGGTATGGGGTGGGGAGGCGGTAGGTGAGGGGGTGGGGGTTGGAGAGTGGGGGTTGGGGTGGGATGGGGGAAGGGTGTGGGTTGGGGTGGGGTCAGGGGGAGGTGTGTGGGGTGGGGGAAGGGTATAGGGTGGGGAGGGGGTGGGGGGGAGGGGTGCGGGATGGGGAGGGGGTGGGGGAGGGGTGTGGGATGGGGGAGGGGTGCGGGATGGGGTGGGGAGGCGGTGGTGAGGGGGGGGTGGGGGGAGGGTGGGGGTTGGAGAGTGGGGTTGGGGGGAGGGGTGTGGGATGGGGGAGGGGTGTGGGATGGGGAGGGGTGTGGGGTGGGGGAGGGGTGTGGGGTGGGGAGGCGGTGGGTGAGGGGGGGTTGGAGAGTGGGGTTGGGGGGAAGGGTGTGGGGTGGGGGAGGGGGTGGGGGGGAGGGGTGTGGGATGGGGAGGGGTGTGGGGCGGGGGAGGGGTGCGGGTTGGGGAGGGGATGGGGGAGGGATGTGGGATGGGGAGGGGTGCGGGATGGGGAGGGTGGGATAAGTGGCAGGGCTTTGGAGGGAAGAGGATTTGGGGATTTGAAGGACTGACAATTGTTCACATTGATCTTGGTTTCACTGGGGAATGGCTTTGCTTCTTTTTGTGTTAATCTGTGTCTCACTTAATATTCTAACAGATAGAGAAAGAGAACCAGGTTCTCACCAGTGTCTGTGCTGCCAAATCATCGCGTTGACTGGAAGTGGCAATGGGGTGGTTTTATTGAGATGTTTAAGGTGTGGAAGCCTGTGGTGACTAACTCACCTCCTGACTCCCCAAAGCCTGTCCACCATCTACAAGGCACAAGTCAGGAGTGTGATGGAATACTCCCCACTTGCCTGGATGGGTGCAGCTCCAACAACACTCAAGAAGCTCGACACCATCCAGGACAAAGCAGCCCCGCTTGATTGGCACCACATCCACAAGCATTCACTCCCTCCACCACCGACGCTCAGTAGCAGCAGTGTGTACCATCTACAAGATGCACTGCAGCAATTCACCAAAGATCCTTAAACAGCACCTTCCAAACCCACGACGACTGCCATCTAGAAAGACAAGAGCTGCAGATACCTGGGAACACCACCACCTGCAAGTTCCCCTCCAAGTCAGTCATCTTCCTGACTTGGAAATATATCGGCCTTTCCTTCACTGTCGTTGGGTCAAAATCCTGGATCGCCCTCCCTAACAGCGCTGTGGGTGTACCTACACCTCAGGGACTGCAGCGGGTTCGAGAAGGCAGCTTACCACCACCTTCTCAAGGGGCAATTAGGGATGGGTAATAAATGCTAACCTAGCCAGTGACACCCCATGAAAGAATCAAAAAAATTACACTTGTTTTGTGTCTTGTGTTTAATAAATGCTACATGCTGAATGATGCTGGTTGTGATTGGTCCATCTGATCCATCATATTGTTGGTGCTGATTGGTTGAGGGGGTGGGGGTGTGGGAGGGTGGGATGCAGTTACCAATCAGGTTCAGGGAAGTGACTCTGGGTAAAGGGGCCACATTCCCATAGGAAATCCCACCAAACCATCCTCCAATCAAATGGATCAGCAATAGCCGTGTGGGACTGAGTAGACATCTCTGATTGGTCAAGCTCCTGGAGGTTCGATCACATGATCCTCCTCCGTCTGTCCTGTCTCCCCCCCATATACCCAACATGGCCAATCAGGAAGCGGACAGTATCTCTGTGTCCCTACCAGTGTCGACACTCCAGTGAAGGGAGTGCTGCATTGTCTGAGGTGCCAGCTTTTGGCTGACATGTTACATTGAGGCACTCAGTTGGATGTAAAAGATTTCCTTACACAATTTAGGAAAATAAGAGTGTGAGTTCTCTAACATTTAACCCTCAGCCAGCACTGAAACAAGAGTTAATATTGCATTACTGTTACTGGCAGCTTGCTGTGTACAGAGTGCGGTTCCCGTTTACAGGAGTGATTACATTTTAAATCCACTGTGCTGGCGGCTTGGTTTATTTAATCCTGGGATTTCTCACAGCAGTATCCAGGAGATCATTCGCAATTCATGGAGAATCCCGGAGCGATCCTGGAGGATTAGTGATCTCAAGAAGAAAGGGATGGGATTCTTGGAGCCTGGAGTAGACTCAATGGGCCGAATGGCCTATTTCTGCTCTTACGCCTTACGGTCTAATCCAATAGCCTCCCAGGTACAGGGAAGAGACCTGCTCCATGGACGCATTTATCCACTCTTTTAACCGGACTCTTGATATTCCTGACGTGGGAGCACTCAGTGCAAAAACTGAAAGCCAAACATTGTGTTGGTGTTCTCCTGTCCAGCACTGACACCTCTCACCCTGCAAATGTACACTGGGAATTATATTAAAATGAATATAGATTTTTGGTGTTAAGTGTAAGAGAGCCAAGGGAGTTTGATGGATTTAAGTTACTGACCAGCTGTGAACCAATTGAATGGTAGACCAGGTTGGAGTGGCTAACTCGCCTATTCCTGCTTCTACAACAACAGGAGCTGAGTTCAGTTTCTCAAGCCTGCTCCACCATTTAATGAGATCATAACTGGTCCCTTTTCCAGCCCTATTCCGCACCGCCCCCTCTCCCCCCCACCGCGCTCCCCCCTCCCCCCACCCAACTCCCCCACCATGTCCCTCCATTGACTTATTATCCAAAAATCATTGGGCCATATGCTTGAACATGCTCACCGACTGAACATCCACTGCTGTCAGGGGGTGGAGGATTCCAAAACTTCACGGTCCTCCGAGTGAAGAGATTCCTCCTCATCCAAAATGGCTGACCCCTAAATCCTGAGACATGGTGCCCTCTTATTTCAGAATTCCCAGCCAGGTTAAACATCCTCCTGCCCTGCCATTCCCGCTCACAATTTTATACACATCAGTAAGATCACCTTTCTCCAGGAAGACAGACCCGTTCTGTATTGTCCTCGTGGGTGAACCGCCTCATCGCAGAGATCGATCTGGTGAACCTTGTGGCACTCACTCAGTGACGAGAATACCTTTCTTTCGATAGAGAGACAAAATCTGCGCACAGTGCCGGAGATGTGGTCTCTCCACATTCACAACTGCAGTGTGAATGTCTCACTCTGTTCCTCCCCCCCACTGCACCGCCTTGGCAATAAAAACCAACATGCCATTTGCCTTCCTAACTGGTGGCTGCACCTCCATGTTGAAGCATTCGTGTGAACATACCGTAACCAAAGGCCCACCATAAATATGGCTTCTGATGACAAATCCAGGATACTCTTCTCTGAAGGAACGAGTCATGTTCAAACCCCAATCAGAGACTGTTCATCTCCACAGTGCCTGAATCGAAATGAAGCCAATTCCCAGCTATGTCCCAGACACACTGTGCTCTCTCATGCTGCATGCTGGGATAGCTCAGCTTCGCGGAGGACACTTTCCAGTAAGGGCGGCCATGTTGTCCTTCCAGATCAGAAGGGATGGAAGCAAATCTTTTCATGAACACACGGCACGGTGGCACAGTGGTTGGGGTGGCACGGTGATGCAGTGGTTAGCACTGCTGCCTCACAGCGCCAGGGACCCGGGTTCGATTTCCAGCTTGGGTCACTGTCTGTGCGCAGTCTGCACGTTCTCCCCGTGTCTGCGTGGGTTTCCTCCGGATGCTCCGGTTTCCTCCCACAGTCCAAAGATGTGTGGGTTAGGTGGATTGGTCATGCTAAATGGGATTGGCAGGGTAAATGCGTGGGGTTACGGGAATGGGGCCTGGGTGGTCGGTGCAGAATCGATGGGCCAAATGGTCTCCTTCTGCACTGCAGGGATTCTATGGTGACAAATAATTCAGACTCGGGACAATTAATTTTAGTTACACGTTATAGCTTCTTCACGTTTCCATAGAGACAGTTTGCAGCTTTGTAAGACAGCAGCACAATTATCGCAGGAGTGAGCCAGTTAGCCCAACTTTAACACAATTAGGATGGTTGGCCTGATAATCCATTCACAAGGAGTATCCTAGTTGCAAAAATGTCCCTTCAGAAAGGTTGACCGATGCTTGTCTTAGCGTTGAGATTACTGCTCTTTGGAGGAGGATTTCCCTGGGAGGTAATTACACAGAACGCAGGCACAATATAAGGTCAGGATGGCATCAGGGACTGTGAGGCAAACTGCACCTTGGAAGAGGAAGGAGCCAGATTTGGAACTTGGTTAAAGGACTCTGCCTCAACATGGTGAGTACTAATCTCCATCAGTGCGCTTATTCCTACTTGCCAGGGAAAACCACCATCTGGAGGTTCCCCAACAAGACACTCACCATCCAGACTCGGAAATATATCGCTGTTCCTTCACTGCCACTGGGTCCAAATCCAGGAATTCCCTCCTAACAGCACAGTGGTTGTACCTACATCTCAGAGACTACAGCCGTTCAAGAAGGCAGCTCACATCACCACCTGCCCAAGGGGAATTAGGGATGGGAAATAAATGCTGGTCTAGCCAGCGACACCCACATCCTGTAATTGAATTAAAAATATATATGACAGATATCCAGGAGTGAGTTACAGACTGGAATCTAATTGAGGGGTTCGGGTGGTTTATATATAGAATAACAGATACCCGGGAGTGAGTTACAGACTGAAATCTAATCGAGGAGTTCGGGGAGGTTTATAGATAGAATAACAGATACTCGGGAGTGAGTTACAGACTGGAATCTAATCGAGGAGTTCGGGGAGGTTTATAGATAGAATAACAGATACCCGGGAATGAGTTTCAGACTGGAATCTAATTGAGGGGTTCGGGGTGGTTTATATATAGAATAACAGATACTCGGGAGTGAGTTACAGACTGGAATCTAATCGAGGGGTTCGGGGTTATTTATATATAGAGTAACAGATACCCAGGAGTGAGTTACAGACTGGAATCTAATCAAGGGGTTCAGGGTGCTTTATATATAGAATAACAGATACCCGGGAGTGAGTTACAGACTGGAATCTAATCGAGGAGTTCAGGGTGGTTTAGATATAGAATAACAGATACTCGGGAGTGAGTTACAGACGGGAATCTCATCGAGGGTTTTGGGTGGTTTATATATAGAATAACAGATACCCGGGAGTGAGTTACAGACTGGAATCTAATTGAGGGGTTCGGGTGGTTTATATATAGACTAACAGATACCCGGGAGTGATTTACAGACTGGAATCTAATTGAGGGGTTCGGGTGGTTTATACATAGACTAACAGATACCTGGGAGTGATTTACAGACTGGAATCTAATTGAGGGGCTCGGGGTGGTTTATATATAGAATAACAGATACCCGGGAGTGAGTTACAGACTGGAATCTAATCGAGGAGTTCGGGGTGGTTTATATACAGAATAACAGATACTCGGGAGTGAGTTACAGACGAATCTAATTGAGGGGTTCGGGGTTATTTGTATATAGAATAACAGATACCTGGGAGTGAGTTACAGACTGGAATCTAATTGAGGGGTTCGGGTGGTTTATATATAGAATAACAGATACCCGGGAGTGAGTTACAGACTGGAATCTAATTGAGGGGTTCGGGTGGTTTATATATAGAGTAACAGATACCCGGGAGTGAGTTACAGACTGGAATCTAATCGAGGGGTTCGGGTGGTTTATATATAGAATAACAGATACCCGGGAGTGATTTACAGACTGGAATCTAATCGAGGGGTTCGGGGTGGTTTATATATAGAATAACAGATACCCGGGAGTGAGTTACAGACTGGAATCTAATCGAGGGGTTCGGGGTGGTTTATATATAGAATAACAGATACCCGGGAGTGAGTTACAGACTCGAATCTAATCGAGGAGTTCAGGGTGGTTTAGATATAGAATAACAGACACTCGGGAGTGAGTTACAGACTGGAATCTAATCGAGGAGCTCAGGGTGGTTTATATATAGAATAACAGATACCCGGGAGTGAGTTACAGACTGGAATCTAATCGAGGAGTTCAGGGTGGTTTAGATATAGAATAACAGATACTCGGGAGTGAGTTACTGACGGGAATCTCATCGAGGGTTTTAGGTGGTTTATATATAGAATAACAGATCCCCGGGAGTGAGTTACAGACTGGAATCTAATTGAGGGGTTCGGGGTGGTTTATATATAGACTAACAGATACCCGGGAGTGATTTACAGACTGGAATCTAATTGAGGGGTTCGGGGTGGTTTATATATAGACTAACAGATACCCGGGTGTGATTTACAGACTGGAATCTAATTGTGGGGTTCGGGGTGGTTTATATATAGAATAACAGATACCCGGGAGTGAGTAACAGACTGGAATCTAATCTAATTCGGGTAGTTTATATATGAATAACAGAGTGAGTTACAGACTGGAATCTAATTGAGGGGTTCGGGGTGGTTTATATATAGAATAACAGATACCCGGGAGTGAGTTACAGACTGGAATCTAATCGAGGGGGTAGGGGTGGTTTATATATAGAATAACAGATACCCGGGAGTGAGTTACAGACTGGAATCTAATCGAGGGGTTCGGGGTGGTTTATATATAGAATAACAGATACCCGGGAGTGAGTTACAGACTCGAATCTAATCGAGGAGTTCAGGGTGGTTTAGATATAGAATAACAGACACTCGGGAGTGAGTTACAGACTGGAATCTAATCGAGGAGTTCAGGGTGGTTTATATATAGAATAACAGATACCCGGGAGTGAGTTACAGACTGGAATCTAATCGAGGAGTTCAGGGTGGTTTAGATATAGAATAACAGATACTCGGGAGTGAGTTACTGACGGGAATCTCATCGAGGGTTTTAGGTGGTTTATATATAGAATAACAGATCCCCGGGAGTGAGTTACAGACTGGAATCTAATTGAGGGGTTCGGGTGGTTTATATATAGACTAACAGATACCCGGGAGTGATTTACAGACTGGAATCTAATTGAGGGGTTCGGGGTGGTTTATATATAGACTAACAGATACCCGGGTGTGATTTACAGACTGGAATCTAATTGTGGGGTTCGGGGTGGTTTATATATAGAATAACAGATACCCGGGAGTGAGTAACAGACTGGAATCTAATCTAATTCGGGTAGTTTATATATGAATAACAGAGTGAGTTACAGACTGGAATCTAATTGAGGGGTTCGGGGTGGTTTATATATAGAATAACAGATACCCGGGAGTGAGTTACAGACTGGAATCTAATCGAGGGGGTAGGGGTGGTTTATATATAGAATAACAGATACCCGGGAGTGAGTTACAGACTGGAATCTAATCGCAGGGTTCGGGGTGGTTTATATATAGAATAACAGATACCCGGGAGTGAGTTACAGACTGGAATTTAATCGAGGGGTTCGGGGTGGTTTATATATAGAATAACAGATACCCGGGAGTGAGTTACGGACTGGAATCTAATCAAGCGGTTCGGGGTGGTTTATATATAGAATAACAAATACTCGGGAGTGAGTTACAGACTGGAATCTAATCGAGGGTTTGGTTGGTTTATATATAGAATAACAGATACCCGGGAGTGAGTAACAGACTGGAATCTAATCTAATTCGGGTAGTTTATATATGTATAACAGAGTGAGTTACAGACTGGAATCTAATTGAGGGGTTCGTGGTGGTTTATATATTGAATAACAGATACTCGGGAGTGAGTTACAGACTGGAATCTAATCAAGCGGTTCGGGGTGTTTTATATATAGAATAACAGATACCCCGGAGTGAGTTACAGACTGGAATCTAATCGAGGGGTTCGGGGTGGTTTATATATAGAATAACAGATACCCGGGAGTGAGTTACGGACTGGAATCTAATCAAGCGGCTCGGGGTGGTTTATATATAGAATAACAGATACCCGGGAGTGAGTTACAGACTGGAATCTAATCGAGGGGTTCGGGGTGGTTTATATATAGAATAACAGATACCCGGGAGTGATTTACAGACTGGAATCTAATTGAGAGGTTCGGGGTGGTTTATGTATAGATTAACAGATATCCGGGAGTGAGTTACAGGCTGGAATCTAATCCAGGGGTTTGGGGTGGTTTATGTATAGGATAACAGATACCCGGGAGTGAGTTATAGACGGAATCTAATCCAGGGTTCCGTTGGTTTATATATAGAATAACAGATACCTGGGAGTGAGTTACAGGCTGGAATCTAATCGAGGGGTTCGGGGTGGTTTATATATAGAATAACAGATACCTGGGAGTGAGTTACAGACTGGATTTACATCGAGGGGTTCGGGGTGGTTTATATATAGACTAACAGATACCCGGGAGTGAGTTACAGACTGGATTTACATCGAGGGGTTCGGGGTGGTTTATGTATACAATAACAGATACCCGGGAGTGAGTTACAGACTGGATTTACATCGAGGGGTTCGGGGTGGTTTATGTATACAATAACAGATACCCGGGAGTGAGTTACAGACTGGAATCTAATCGAGGGTTTTGGGTGGTTTATATATAGAATAACAGATACCCGGTAGTGAGTTACAGACTGGAATCTAATTGAGGGGTTCGGGTGGTTTATATATAGAATAACAGATACCTGGGAGTGAGTTACAGACTGGAATCTAATCGAGGGTTTTGGGTGGTTTATATATAGAATAACAGATACCCGGGAGTGAGTTACAGACTGGAATCTAATTGAGGGGTTCGGGTGGTTTATATATAGAATAACAGATACCCGGGAGTGAGTTACAGGCTGGAATCTAATCGAGGGTTTTGGGTGGTTTATATATAGAATAACAGATACCCAGGAGTGAGTTACAGACTGGAATCTAATCGAGGGGTTCGGGGTGGTTTATATATAGAATAACAGATACCCGGGAGTGAGTAACAGACTGGAATCTAATCGAGGGGTTCGGGGTGGTTTATATATAGAATAACAGATACCTGGGAGTGAGTTACAGGCTGGAATCTAATCGAGGGGTTCGGGTGGTTTATATATAGAATAACAGATACCCGGGAGTGAGTTACAGGCTGGAATCTAATCGAGGGGTTCGGGGTGGTTTATATATAGAATAACAGATACCCGGGAGTGAGTTACAGACTGGAATCTAATCGAGGGGTTCAGGGTGGTTTATATATAGAATAACAGATACCCGGGAGTGAGTTACAGACTGGAATCTAATCGAGGGGTTCGGGGTGGTTTATATATAGAATAACAGATACCCGGGAGTGAGTTACGGACTGGAATCTAATCGAGGGGTTCGGGTGGTTTATATATAGAATAACAGATACCCGGGAGTGAGTTACAGACTGGAATCTAATCGAGGGGTTCAGGGTGGTTTATATATAGAATAACAGATACCCAGGAGTGAGTTACAGACTGGAATCTAATCGAGGGGTTCAGGGTGGTTTATATATAGAATAACAGATACCCGGGAGTGAGTTACAGACTGGAATCTAATCGAGGGGTTCTGGGTGGTTTATATATAGAATAACAGATACCCGGGAGTGAGTTACGGACTGGAATCTAATCGAGGGGTTCGGGTGGTTTATATATAGAATAACAGATACCCGGGAGTGAGTTACAGACTGGAATCTAATCGAGGGGTTCGGGTGGTTTATATATAGACTAACAGATACCCGGGAGTGATTTACAGACTGGAATCTAATTGAGGGGTTCGGGTGGTTTATACATAGACTAACAGATACCTGGGAGTGATTTACAGACTGGAATCTAATTGAGGGGCTCGGGGTGGTTTATATATAGAATAACAGATACCCGGGAGTGAGTTACAGACTGGAATCTAATCGAGGAGTTCGGGGTGGTTTATATACAGAATAACAGATACTCGGGAGTGAGTTACAGACGAATCTAATTGAGGGGTTCGGGGTTATTTGTATATAGAATAACAGATACCTGGGAGTGAGTTACAGACTGGAATCTAATTGAGGGGTTCGGGTGGTTTATATATAGAATAACAGATACCCGGGAGTGAGTTACAGACTGGAATCTAATTGAGGGGTTCGGGTGGTTTATATATAGAGTAACAGATACCCGGGAGTGAGTTACAGACTGGAATCTAATCGAGGGGTTCGGGTGGTTTATATATAGAATAACAGATACCCGGGAGTGATTTACAGACTGGAATCTAATCGAGGGGTTCGGGGTGGTTTATATATAGAATAACAGATACCCGGGAGTGAGTTACAGACTGGAATCTAATCGAGGGGTTCGGGGTGGTTTATATATAGAATAACAGATACCCGGGAGTGAGTTACAGACTCGAATCTAATCGAGGAGTTCAGGGTGGTTTAGATATAGAATAACAGACACTCGGGAGTGAGTTACAGACTGGAATCTAATCGAGGAGCTCAGGGTGGTTTATATATAGAATAACAGATACCCGGGAGTGAGTTACAGACTGGAATCTAATCGAGGAGTTCAGGGTGGTTTAGATATAGAATAACAGATACTCGGGAGTGAGTTACTGACGGGAATCTCATCGAGGGTTTTAGGTGGTTTATATATAGAATAACAGATCCCCGGGAGTGAGTTACAGACTGGAATCTAATTGAGGGGTTCGGGGTGGTTTATATATAGACTAACAGATACCCGGGAGTGATTTACAGACTGGAATCTAATTGAGGGGTTCGGGGTGGTTTATATATAGACTAACAGATACCCGGGTGTGATTTACAGACTGGAATCTAATTGTGGGGTTCGGGGTGGTTTATATATAGAATAACAGATACCCGGGAGTGAGTAACAGACTGGAATCTAATCTAATTCGGGTAGTTTATATATGAATAACAGAGTGAGTTACAGACTGGAATCTAATTGAGGGGTTCGGGGTGGTTTATATATAGAATAACAGATACCCGGGAGTGAGTTACAGACTGGAATCTAATCGAGGGGGTAGGGGTGGTTTATATATAGAATAACAGATACCCGGGAGTGAGTTACAGACTGGAATCTAATCGAGGGGTTCGGGGTGGTTTATATATAGAATAACAGATACCCGGGAGTGAGTTACAGACTCGAATCTAATCGAGGAGTTCAGGGTGGTTTAGATATAGAATAACAGACACTCGGGAGTGAGTTACAGACTGGAATCTAATCGAGGAGTTCAGGGTGGTTTATATATAGAATAACAGATACCCGGGAGTGAGTTACAGACTGGAATCTAATCGAGGAGTTCAGGGTGGTTTAGATATAGAATAACAGATACTCGGGAGTGAGTTACTGACGGGAATCTCATCGAGGGTTTTAGGTGGTTTATATATAGAATAACAGATCCCCGGGAGTGAGTTACAGACTGGAATCTAATTGAGGGGTTCGGGTGGTTTA
This sequence comes from Mustelus asterias, assembly GCF_964213995.1. Taxonomy (NCBI): domain Eukaryota; kingdom Metazoa; phylum Chordata; class Chondrichthyes; order Carcharhiniformes; family Triakidae; genus Mustelus; species Mustelus asterias. The sequence goes on along the minus strand of NC_135808.1, from coordinate 4,029,404 downwards.
TATATAGACTAACAGATACCCGGGAGTGATTTACAGACTGGAATCTAATTGAGGGGTTCGGGGTGGTTTATATATAGACTAACAGATACCCGGGTGTGATTTACAGATTGGAATCTAATTGTGGGGTTCGGGGTGGTTTATATATAGAATAACAGATACCCGGGAGTGAGTAACAGACTGGAATCTAATCTAATTCGGGTAGTTTATATATGAATAACAGAGTGAGTTACAGACTGGAATCTAATTGAGGGGTTCGGGGTGGTTTATATATAGAATAACAGATACCCGGGAGTGAGTTACAGACTGGAATCTAATCGAGGGGGTAGGGGTGGTTTATATATAGAATAACAGATACCCGGGAGTGAGTTACAGACTGGAATCTAATCGCAGGGTTCGGGGTGGTTTATATATAGAATAACAGATACCCGGGAGTGAGTTACAGACTGGAATTTAATCGAGGGGTTCGGGGTGGTTTATATATAGAATAACAGATACCCGGGAGTGAGTTACGGACTGGAATCTAATCAAGCGGTTCGGGGTGGTTTATATATAGAATAACAAATACTCGGGAGTGAGTTACAGACTGGAATCTAATCGAGGGTTTGGTTGGTTTATATATAGAATAACAGATACCCGGGAGTGAGTAACAGACTGGAATCTAATCTAATTCGGGTAGTTTATATATGTATAACAGAGTGAGTTACAGACTGGAATCTAATTGAGGGGTTCGTGGTGGTTTATATATTGAATAACAGATACTCGGGAGTGAGTTACAGACTGGAATCTAATCAAGCGGTTCGGGGTGTTTTATATATAGAATAACAGATACCCCGGAGTGAGTTACAGACTGGAATCTAATCGAGGGGTTCGGGGTGGTTTATATATAGAATAACAGATACCCGGGAGTGAGTTACGGACTGGAATCTAATCAAGCGGCTCGGGGTGGTTTATATATAGAATAACAGATACCCGGGAGTGAGTTACAGACTGGAATCTAATCGAGGGGTTCGGGGTGGTTTATATATAGAATAACAGATACCCGGGAGTGATTTACAGACTGGAATCTAATTGAGAGGTTCGGGGTGGTTTATGTATAGATTAACAGATATCCGGGAGTGAGTTACAGGCTGGAATCTAATCCAGGGGTTTGGGGTGGTTTATGTATAGGATAACAGATACCCGGGAGTGAGTTATAGACGGAATCTAATCCAGGGTTCCGTTGGTTTATATATAGAATAACAGATACCTGGGAGTGAGTTACAGGCTGGAATCTAATCGAGGGGTTCGGGGTGGTTTATATATAGAATAACAGATACCTGGGAGTGAGTTACAGACTGGATTTACATCGAGGGGTTCGGGGTGGTTTATATATAGACTAACAGATACCCGGGAGTGAGTTACAGACTGGATTTACATCGAGGGGTTCGGGGTGGTTTATGTATACAATAACAGATACCCGGGAGTGAGTTACAGACTGGATTTACATCGAGGGGTTCGGGGTGGTTTATGTATACAATAACAGATACCCGGGAGTGAGTTACAGACTGGAATCTAATCGAGGGTTTTGGGTGGTTTATATATAGAATAACAGATACCCGGTAGTGAGTTACAGACTGGAATCTAATTGAGGGGTTCGGGTGGTTTATATATAGAATAACAGATACCTGGGAGTGAGTTACAGACTGGAATCTAATCGAGGGTTTTGGGTGGTTTATATATAGAATAACAGATACCCGGGAGTGAGTTACAGACTGGAATCTAATTGAGGGGTTCGGGTGGTTTATATATAGAATAACAGATACCCGGGAGTGAGTTACAGGCTGGAATCTAATCGAGGGTTTTGGGTGGTTTATATATAGAATAACAGATACCCAGGAGTGAGTTACAGACTGGAATCTAATCGAGGGGTTCGGGGTGGTTTATATATAGAATAACAGATACCCGGGAGTGAGTAACAGACTGGAATCTAATCGAGGGGTTCGGGGTGGTTTATATATAGAATAACAGATACCTGGGAGTGAGTTACAGGCTGGAATCTAATCGAGGGGTTCGGGTGGTTTATATATAGAATAACAGATACCCGGGAGTGAGTTACAGGCTGGAATCTAATCGAGGGGTTCGGGGTGGTTTATATATAGAATAACAGATACCCGGGAGTGAGTTACAGACTGGAATCTAATCGAGGGGTTCAGGGTGGTTTATATATAGAATAACAGATACCCGGGAGTGAGTTACAGACTGGAATCTAATCGAGGGGTTCGGGGTGGTTTATATATAGAATAACAGATACCCGGGAGTGAGTTACGGACTGGAATCTAATCGAGGGGTTCGGGTGGTTTATATATAGAATAACAGATACCCGGGAGTGAGTTACAGACTGGAATCTAATCGAGGGGTTCAGGGTGGTTTATATATAGAATAACAGATACCCAGGAGTGAGTTACAGACTGGAATCTAATCGAGGGGTTCAGGGTGGTTTATATATAGAATAACAGATACCCGGGAGTGAGTTACAGACTGGAATCTAATCGAGGGGTTCGGGGTGGTTTATATATAGAATAACAGATACCCGGGAGTGAGTTACGGACTGGAATCTAATCGAGGGGTTCGGGTGGTTTATATATAGAATAACAGATACCCGGGAGTGAGTTACAGACTGGAATCTAATCGAGGGGTTCGGGGTGGTTTATATATAGAATAACAGATACCCGGGAGTGTGTTACGGACTGGAATCTAATCGAGGGGTTCGGGTGGTTTATATATAGAATAACAGATACCCGGTAGTGAGTTACAGACTGGAATCTAATCGAGGGGTTCGGGGTGGTTTATATATAGAATAACAGATACCCGGGAGTGAGTTACAGGCTGGAATCTAATCGAGGGGTTCGGGGTGGTTTATATATAGAATAACAGATACCCGGTAGTGAGTTACAGACTGGAATCTAATCGAGGGGTTCGGGGTGGTTTATATATAGAATAACAGATACCCGGGAGTGAGTTACAGGCTGGAATCTAATCGAGGGGTTCGGGGTGGTTTATATATAGAATAACAGATACCCGGGAGTGAGTTACAGACTGGAATCTAATCGAGGGGTTCAGGGTGGTTTATATATAGAATAACAGATACCCGGGAGTGAGTTACAGACTGGAATCTAATCGAGGGGTTCAGGGTGGTTTATATATAGAATAACAGATACCCGGGAGTGAGTTACAGACTGGAATCTAATCGAGGGTTCTGGTTATATGAATACAGTGCAGTTGTTTCTATTTAGAATGATGGATATATTTCTCATCTTTGTAAATTCTCTGTTGTCATCTCTCTCTCTCTCTCTCTGTTTTCTAGATGTGTTTCTTGGCCATTCCAATACCAGCCATCACTATGGCTGTTCTGTGCCTCACTGCTCTGGTTCCTGCTCAAGCCTCCACCCAGTATCGTGGCTTCTCGGCTGGAGTGATGAATGATCGGAACACCAAGCTGCAGGCCTGGCTGGTGGAGCTTGTTCCATGGTCCATGCTGGCCCACCTGAATGGGGAGAAGGTTGAGAGGCGGGGAATTATTAAGAAGTGGGTTCTGGACACCCAGGCAGAAGATGTGAAGGAGCAAGCAGCGGACATGTCTGTCAAAGTTCCCCTGCCCAGTAAGGAGGTTGAGGTGGAGGAGGTTGAGGCTCTGTGTGGTGGCACCTTGGATGCTGAGGGCTGGGAAAATGATAAGATGGTGCAACCCCTGACCTCCATCGCTGGCCGACTGCAGTCCTTCTCTCGCAAGAAAGGGGGCATTGGGTTTCGGTTTGGGAAATGATACTTCCCTCCCTCTCTCTATCTCACTCCCTCTCTCCCA